>NC_056459.1:16133012-16300512 GCF_018296145.1 Oncorhynchus tshawytscha
TACTATTCTAGAATGTAGAAAATAGTCTAAATAAAGAAAAACACTGGAATTAGTAGGTGTGTCCAAACTTTTGACTGGTACTGTATATGGCTAGGCTACCCTGTTACACTAGGCCAGACCAGACCAGACAGACAGAGGACATTCCTATCATTCACATACATTGCGACGCTATGACGTTTCTAGTCTATGGCATTTCCCATGGAGGCAGCTGATATTGGACACATTTTGTGGAATGAGAGAAGAGGACCCCCAAGGAGAGGAGGGAGGGATTTGTACTGAAGAATGAATCCCATGAGACAACTTGAAGTTACTCACCATCTGAGGGTCAGAAATAGCACTCTACTACAGCAGATAACAGACGCATACCAAATCTGGAGAGCTCTACTGAGACGCTTAGCAGTGTGCCTCCCAGATTGCCTTGGGATACATCCCAAATGGCACCCTATTCCCTATGGGCCCTGATCGAAAGTAGTGCACTCAATAGGGAATAGGGTACCATTTGGGACAGTAACCATGATCTGAGGGGCTTCGTTCGCTCTCGTAATTCTAACCTTCTGACTATACAAAATGGCAGTCATGGACAGAGAATTGTTGTTGAATAAAAACATGCAAACACTCGGGCACTTGTGAAATCAAAACTCTCCATTTAGTCTGAAAACCGAAAACCAAAACTGAATGTGTTTTCTTTCTTTGTTTCTTTCTATACATCTTTAATGCAGCTGAAAGTTCTGTGTCTGTTTCATGGTTCCTCGTTATCAGTTCAGAGGAACATAGGGGACCTTCCCACTCACAAAGGAACAGAAAAAGCAAGGGGGAAAAAAAAGACATCTGTTCTTGAAATAACCTCTAATGGGGTAGATCATGGTACAACTACAGATCCATTGTGGGTACACAGACAGTACACAGCCTTGTGACTGTCCATCCCATTACAGACATATATTTATTTTACCTTTATTTAACAGTTAACAGTCAGTTAAGAACAAATTCTTATTTTCAATGACGGCCTAGGAACAGGTTAACTGCCTGTTCAGGGGCAGAACAACAGATTTGTACCTTGTCAGCTTGGGGATATGAACTTGCAACCTTCCGGTTACTAGTCCAACACTCTAACCACTAGGCTACCCTGCCGCCCCCATATATACTGCCTTCTAAGTGGCATCATATTCCCTATATAGTGCACTTACTTATACCAGTGTCCATTGGGAATAGGATCCAATTTGGGACGCAGACATAGACTCTCCTCAGTCAAGTGGTCCTCTATCCTCTACCATGGAGTGTGGTATGTATAGACCACCTGCTGTGTGTCTGAGCTGACCTGTGTGCCATGACCAGATGACCGTCAAGAGGCAGAGTAGGCTATATAGCTAGAGGGCAGAAGAAGAAGTGAGAGACTGTACTGACAGTCCACTGACCATGACAGGGCTGCCATTCACTGGAGTCAGGGAGTGTGTGTGTGGGTGTGTGTGTGTGTGTGTGTGTGTGTGTGTGTGTGTGTGTGTGTGTGTGTGTGTGTGTGTGTGTGTGTGTGTGTGTGTGTGTTTGACTGTTTTTCAACAGGCTGTCAGATACATACATAGTCACACGATGGACACAAAGGCGCTACTTAGCCGCTGTCCTAAATGTTCGAATCACTTTTATAGAATTAGATTTCATGCATTTACAACTGTAATTCAGCAATGAATACAGTACATACAAAATGATTAATATTTGTTACAGATAGACAACACTCTTCACGGTCCATTTGGGATCAGCTATGCCAGGATGCATGCATTAGATCGGACATGTCTCCCTCTGGAGAAGCAGTTGCTTTTCACAGAGACAGGATATCTCTGGTATGCTTTATGGATTACCTGTAACGTTCTTTATACAATGATAATCTCTCTCCAGAATGTGAGATGTCGGCATGTTCAGTGATTAATAAACACCCTGATGAAGGTTGTTTGGCCAAAATGTTAGTAAATAAGATCTATTCAGTTGTTGGAAGCATCAAGAATACCAGTGTGAATTATTTTTTATGCCCAGCAGCGGTAGACTGGTCACAGGGCAGTTCTGGCAAATGCCAGATGTTCTAGTCCATTTTTAGCCCAGTGGGCCAGTCAAAATGTAGGGGTTTGCACAAAATGTCCATTATTAGGCTAATAATGAGGGCCTTAAGACAAAAAATGGTCTGTTGTGTGTAAAATACACCGGACGATTTCTGGTACTAGTCCATTCCTGATGCTCAGTGACAAAGGCAAAAACCCTGAACAAGAAAGTGAATGTACTAACTAGAAGGTGAGGATCTCTGATCATTGATTATTCCTCCAGAAAGGACCTTTTAACAGAATGCACAAACACGCAGCACTGGACCTCGCATTCACCACCAAGAGACATACACAAGGGAGAGAGAGGGAGAGAGAGGGAGGGGAGAGAGAGAGAGAGAGAGAAGGAAAGAGAGAGAGAGGTATTCGGCGGGGACTAAGCCCATGTGCTGCAAGACCATGAATGTTGTTTCAGGGTGGCAAACAGCCTCTCCTCTCCTCGCGTGCCCACATGCCTTTATTGACTAGCTTAATTAGAATATGAATAACTCATGGGTGGCTGAGCACTCTCTCTCTCTCTCTCTCTCTCTCTCTCTCTCTCTGTCTTTCTCTCTTTATTTTCTCTCTTTCCCTCTCTCTTTCTCTCCCTGCCTCTCTCTTCCAACCGTGTGGCGTGAGAGGGATGGGTTTGACACAATAACACCCCTCCCTCCTCCTCCTCCTCTCCCTCCTTCCTCCACATCCCTTTCTTCCTCCCTTCCCCTGGCTGTATACAGACATGTATGACCATGAGAAAGGGGACCACACCCAAGGCCCATACATGAGGTTTAGCCAAATATATGATATAGATATTATACCATATGGACCAGTAGCTACTATCTACCATACTGATTAAATGTATACTGTAGAGTAGATGTTCTATATAGTTTGAGGTTGAGGCTTCAGAGTTGCTTTGAAGGGCAGTACGTGCTTGAACATATTTAAACCCAATCATGGTCAGTGGTGGCCCTGTTTTTATAGTATGGTTTTGTAGTGTGATGGACTAACATCACGTTTGCCCTTATAAATCAGATCCGAGGGAAGCATCCATTGCGGTGACCTCTAAAATCTCCTAAGTATTGACCCACACGCGTAAGGAGAGAGAGCGAGAGAGAGAGGCAGAGAGGGAAAATAAACAATCAGAAATGAACAGTAAACATAACACTCATTCTCTCTCTCTCTGGTTATCTTCCTGGGTGGCGGTTGGATAGGGAAGGAAGTTGGGGGTAGGGATCGAGCGGTTGGGGTGGGGCTAGAGCAGTTGGGGTGGGGCTAGAGTAACAAGTGAGACGGAAGTTGTTTCACCAACTTCATCTTGCAGCCAACGCCTGCAATGTGGGAGGCTCTATTGGCAACCAATCATTTGGGGTGTTTTTGTTTGACGTAAGCGAATGTGACCAAAGATGTGACTGAAACAGGAACCAACTTTACCGTAATTCATGTACACAGTGGATATGTACAAATGAATGTGATATGTAAGGCTCTCTCTCTCACCAATTGATTGTACAATGTCCACATGCACTGAGTGTAAAAAAACCCATTAGGAACACCTGCTCCTTGACATAGACCAGCCTGGTCTCATATACAAGATGTAAATGTAAATCCGTAATGCTCAAATAGTATGATATTACTTACTACTTTTTAGCTACTTTGCAACTACTTAGCATGCAAGCTAACCCTTCCCCTAACCCTAACCCTTTTAGCTAACCGTTCTCCTAACCCTAACTTTAACGCTTTAGCCTAACTCCTAAACTTAACCTAAACCGTAATCCTAACCCATAGCCTAGCTAACATTAGCCAGGTAGCTAACCTAGCTAGAATTCATAACACATCATACGTTTTGCCAATACATAACATATAATAAGTTTTGCAAATTCGTAACATATTATACATATTGCAAATTCATAACGTATAATAAGAATTGTTATTCGTAACATACTGTATTATATGAAATGGGTTATGGATATCCACAAATGAATACATACCATACGAAATGTAACGTATCACACCAAATGCTCTGAGACCAGGTTGCATAGACTGACCAGGTGAATCCAGGTGAAAGCTACGATCCCTTATTGACATCACCTGTTAAATCCCCTTCAATCAATGTAGATGAAGGGGAGGAGACAGGCTAAAGAAGGATTTTTAAGCCTTGAGGCAATTGAGACATGTATTGTATATGTGTGCCATTCAGAGAGTGAATGGACAAGACGAAAGATTGAAGTGCCTATGGACATGTTATGATAGTAGGTGCCAGGCGCACTGATTTGAGTGTGTCAAGAACTGCAACGCTGCTGGGTTTTTCATGCTCAACAGTTTCCCGTGTGCATCAAGAATGGTCCACCACCCGTAGAACATCCAGCCAACTTGACACAACTGTGGGAAGCGTCTGAGTCAACATGGGCCATCATCCCTTTGGAAGCTTTTGACACATTGTAGAGTCCATGCCCTGACGAATTGAGACTGTTCTGATGGCAAAGGCGGTTGAAACTCAATATTAGGAATGTTTTGTACACTCAGTGTATATTTTCAGTGTGTGATATGGGGGTTTTATCAACAATGGAAACTGCCATGTTGCACTGAGCCTTGTTGTTAGAAAAGCACATTAGTGTCCCATTTTCGGCTGTCGCAGATGCACTTACCCCGACTTCACTCTTCCACTTTTGTCTACAGTTGATGTTGTTCGCCTTACCACTCAAAGGTCATAAGGTGCTAAATGATAAGAAACTTTTAGCATTATGTTTGGGTCAGGGAAGAGGGCTATCAGGGCAGGCGGGCAGCTTTAAAAAATACATTTTTATTGAACCTTTATTTAACTAGGCAAGTCAGTTAAGAACAATTTCTTATTTTACAATAAGGGCCTACCCCGGCCAAACCCTCCCCTACCCCGGCCAAACCCTCCCCTAACCCGGCCGCCCTATGGGACCATAAACATCAATGACATACAGTAAGACTACATGACATTTTAACAGGAAATAGAACACATTGCTAAGAGACTTAGAAATAGAACGACAGCCTCCTTGACTTGAATGGGGACCCCTCTTCTAGTAACTCTATTACTATGTATCATATAATATTCAAGACAGGTTTACAGTATCATCCTCCTCTCCACTGCGTTAACTGAAATGCATAAAAGGAGATGACAGTATTGGTTAGTTACCACGGTGATAAATGGTTGATCCGTCTAGAGCAAAGTCTCTGAGGTCAAGTGGCTCGATGGGATCCAAAGGACAGTCATTTCAGAGTTTATGCTCTCTCTCAGCTACACAGCTAGTGTGTGCCAGTCCTCACTGGCCTACTCTCCACAAAGGTGGCTTGCCTGGTCAGGTTATTGCCAGTGCAACATGAAGTACAAGCCATGTGTACATGTGCCTACTAATCCACACTAGGCTGATACAAAGCAATGTATTTCATTGGAAGAATTTGCCACTTCATTATGTAATTTTGTCTAGTGTTCTCACAGGTGGTTTTCCAACAGGTTTTTTTCCCTCCCATGACCTGTTGAGAGCCTTTTTCTCCCAGGTATTTTCAGACCAATTGCTTTTCGTTTGGTATCAGTTAACTGTGGATATAGCTAACTGGAGCTAGCTAGTGGTGGCGAGGGAAGTGCCACTGTGCTTCGCGCCCTGTTGTGTCACCACATGCCTTTAAATTATTCAGCGCCACTCAAATATTGATATGGAAATCACCACTGAGTGGACTGACAGAGACCAGGGAGGAAAAGAGAAGGAAAGGAGAGAGAAAGAAAGAAAAAAGAGACGAGATATAATTTCTATCTATTATTTTTTACCTATTTTTATCTCTATTCTCTGCACTCACCCATATATTTTCTCTGCTCACTGCTCCAGTTGATTGAAGCCTTTTTCATGATGCCAACCCTCATCTTTATTACACTTTTATTTGACTTGTGGTGTAATGTAGAGAAAGAATGGTACAATAACATGGGAACTACAGTAACAGCAGGGCTTATCGTACACCACAGTAACATGTGCCCTTCACAATATTGATTCCTCTGTCTGTGTGATTTCACAAACAGGCTTACCTTAACACACCTCAGCTCTGATTGATCAGTTATCCATACAAACATTGCAATGCAATCATCCCCACTTCCAAGGTAGATGATTTTCTCTTGCAGTACACCTGACCAGTATAGATTGGACATAATATCAATACTGGAATGTGTTTGAATGGGAGTCTGTGTTTTTTTAGCTGTTTGGTCCCACTTTATAAGGCATTATAGCACATTCATAATTAATACATACATGCCCTGCATATATGCTACAAAAACGCTACACAGATGCCCTACACAGGTGCACTACATAGATGCTACATAGATCCCACTTTATAAGGCATTATAGCACATTCATATGCCGTTATAAGCGCAAAAGAAATGCCCTAAATAGACGCCCTACATAGATGCACTACATAGATGCTACATAAATGCTACATAGATACCCTACATAGATACTACATAGATGCCCTACATAGATGCTACATTGATGCACTACATATATGCTACATAGATGCTACATAGATGCCCTACATAGATGCTACATTGATGCACTACATATATGCTACACAAATATGCTACATAGATGCACTTCATAGATGCTACATAGATGCACTACATATATGCTACATATAGATGCTACATATTCAATTCTCCATGGACCGTGTTTTGTTTGTCTGATAGCAACAACAACCACATAACATTGACATATACATTTGAGTCATTTAGCCGACGCTCTTATACAGAGCAACTTACAGTGCATTAATCTTAAAATAGCTACACCACATCAGACAGACAGACAGACAGACAGACAGACAGACAGACAGACAGACAGACAGACAGACAGACAGACAGACAGACAGACAGACAGACAGACAGACAGACAGACAGACAGACAGACAGACAGACAGGTGATAGGTGATAGGTGATAGGTGATAGGTGATAGGTGAAAGGTGGACCTGTGAAAGCTCCACTCTCCTACTCCCCTACTCTCCTACTCCCCTACTCTCCTACCTCCTCCCCTACTGTCCTAACCTCTTACTCCCATACTCCTCTACTCTCCTACTCTTCTACTACCCTACTCTCCTTTACGCTCCTACTCCACTACTCCCCTACTCTCCTACCTACTCCCCTACTCTCCTAGTCCCCTACTACCCTAATCTATTCTCCTACTCCTCTACCCTCCTACTCTGCTACTCTCCTACTCCTATAGTCCTCTACTCTCCTACTTCCCTACTCAGAACAGCTGAGGATTGATTTTAAAGAACTGTTTGGGGATCTACTTGACACCAACAAACGCCCCATAACATCTGTCCCTCTGCCCTCCCTAAATCGTGGCATCGAACGGTTCAGCAGACTTCATAACTGGCTACGAGACTTTCGCAGCTCTGAGGGTGTAACATTTATTGACCATTTTTGACACCTTCTGGAAAAAAAGCTCGTATTATAAGGAGGACGGGATCCACCCAAATCATTTGGGTTCCTGGATCCTTTCACATCATTGTAAGGCTGCGTTGAGGCAATGATTTATAATTTTATCCCTACCATTTTGTCGCTGAGTTGTCATAATGCTTCACAAATGAACATTATCCCAGGGGCGTTGGGAGGCACATTGTAAGTAACCTACTTTCTGTCCCTCTATTGCCCTGAATGCCTCTGCTGATCCTACAGCTAGTGCTTGCAGTAGTCATATGCCTATGAACCAGAGTTATACTGTTAGCACTGAGGTGGTGTGGCAAAGCAGGAAGTCCACTGTGTGCAGCTCACCGTGCACTAACATAAATAACCCAAGCATGTCTACCCCCGCTAAGCTTCCCAGTAAAGCAAGAAAAACAATCAAGCATCCCAGAAAAGTGTTAAAAATAGCCACGTTAACATATGTAGGTTAATAAACAAGGTTCATGTAATCAATAATTTGATAGTAACAGATGCCATTCATATTGTGACAATCTCTGAATCTCACTTAGATAATACCCTTGATGATACAGTGGTGGCAATACATGGTTATAACATCTACAGAAAAGACAGAAATGCCAAAGGTGGAGGTTTGGCTGTTTATATTCAGAACAACATTCATGTAAAGATTAAAGAGGATCTCATGCTAATGACTGTTGAAGTAATATGTCTACAGGTTCACCTGCCTCACCTAAAGCCCATTCTGGTGGGAAGCTGCTATAGACCAAGTGCTAACAGTCAGTATCTGGATATCATGTGTGAAATGCTTGATAATGTATGTGATATAAACAGAGAGGTATATTTTATGGGTAATTTAAATATTGACTGGCTTTCATCAGGCTTCCCACTCAAGAGATAGCTTCAAACTGTAACTAGTGCCTACAACCTGGTTCAGTTTATCAATCAACCTACCAGGGTAGTTACAAACAGCACAGGATTTAAATCACCATGTATTGATCATATCTTTACTAATGCTGCAGAAATGTGTTTGAAAGCAGTATCCAGATCCATCGGATGTAGTGATCCCAATGTAGTAGCCATATCTAGGAAAACCACAGTTACAAAGCCTGGGCCTGATACAGTGTATAAGAGGTCATACAAGAAGTTTTGTAGTGATTTCTATGTTGTAGATGTAAAGAATATTTGTTTGTCCGTGGTGTGTAATGATGAGCAACCAGACACTGCACTTGACACATTTATGAAGTTGCTTATCCCAGTTACTTATAAGCACGCACCCATTAAGAAAATGAATGTAAAAACTGTTCAATCTCTGTGGATTGATGAGGAATTGAAAAATTGTATGGTTGAGAGGGATGAGGCAAAATAAATGGCAAATAGGTCTGGCTGTACAACCGATTGGTTGCAAATTGAGAAATCATGAGACTAAACTGAATCAAAGAAGACGAAACTACACTATGAAACAAAGATAATTGACTTAAAGAATTATAGTACACAGTACTGCCCTACTCCTCTAAACCTCTGCTCTACTCTCCTACTCTCCTACTCCTCCCCTACTCCTCTACCCCCTACTCTACTCTCCTACTCACCTACTCTCCTACTCCTCCCCTACTCCTCTACTGCCCTACTCTACTCTCCTACTCCTCTACTGCCCTACTCTACTCTCCTACTCCTCTACTGCCCTACTCTACTCTCCTACTCACCTACTCTCCTACTCACCTTATCCCCTACTCCTCCCCGACTCCCCTAAACCCCTACTCTACTCTCCTACTCACCTACTCTCCTACTCCTCCCCTACTCCTCTACCCTACTCCTCTACTTCCCTACTCCTCTACTGCCCTACTCTACTCTCCTACTCCTCCCCTACTCCTCTACTCTCCTACTCCCCTACTCTCCTACGCTCCTACTCCTCTACTCTCCTATGCTTCTACTCCTCTACTTCCCTACTCCTCTACTTCCCTACTCTCCTACGCTCCTACTCCTCTACTCCCCTACACCCTAGTGCTCCTCTACTCTCCTACCTACTTCCCCCCCTACTCTCCTACTCCTCTACTCCCCTACTTCTCCCCTGCTCTCCTACTCCTCTACTCTCATGCTCCCCTACACCCGTACTCTCCTACCTACTCTCCTACTCTACTCCCCTACTTCTCCCCTGCTCTCCTACTCCTCTACTCTCATGCTCCCCTACACCCCTACTCTCCTACCTACTCTCCTACTCCCCTACTTCTCCCCTGCTCTCCTACTCCACTACTCCTCTACTCCACTACTCCTCTACTCTCCTACTCTCCTAACCCCCTACTCTCTTACTCCTCTACTCCTCTAGCCTCCAACTCTCCTTGCCTCAGCCAGTCATGTCCTGTTCCTCTGGTACTTAACCTACATTCTTACCAGAGAGAACCCATTGTGTTCAAGTGCTAAGTAATCGCAGCACAGAGCATTCCTTGTCTGTTGTTCCTGTCGGCTAAGATACCTTCTTCTTCATGTTGTTAGCCTGGTCGAGTGTTTGTGTGTGTGTTGTGTGTAAACGTGTGTGTGTGCGTGTTGGTCTGGCCAAGTGGGAAGCCAGCCACTAAGCTATCTGCCCAGTAACTGGCCCGTTTCCCAATGTGATCAGACATAGATGTCAGGGCCTGTATTCATAATGTGTCCCTGAGTATGAGTGCTGATCTAGGATCATTTTGGCCTTTTAGATGAACAGGGGGGACATAGTCCTAAATTAGCGCTCTTTCTCTCTCAATTCTGACAGTCGATGGTTCTGAGCTATAGTGTGTGATGTGTTGGCTTCAGACATTAGACAATACAGTCAGTCAGGTGGTGCAGAGGCATGCTCTGTGTGTACAGTACATCCATGTGTGTGCGCCTCCCTGCCAGTGTGTATGTGTGCATCTGTCTGTGTGTATGGTTATATAAACCTCTGTTAAATTGTCTGCTTTCTTTGTCCTGCTGTCCTGCCGGCTGTAGCAGAGTTGGTCTGTGTCTCTCTGCCTTGCAAACGAACAGGCGGCAGCAGAGTTGGTCTGTGTCTCTCTGCCTTGCAAACAAACAGGCAGCAGCAGAGTTGGTCTGTGTCTCTCTGCCTTGCAAACAAACAGACAGCAGCAGAGTTGGTCTGTGTCTCTCTGCATTGCAAACAAACAGGCAGCAGAGTTGGTCTGTGTCTCTCTGCCTTGCAAACAAACAGGCAGCAGAGTTGGTCTGTGTCTCTCTGCCTTGCAAAAAACAAGCAGAGTTGGTCTGTGTCTCTCAACTTGCAAACAAACAGGCAGCAGAGTTGGTCTGTGTCTCTCTGCCTTGCAAACAAACAGACAGCAGCAGAGTTGGTCTGTGTCTCTCTGCCTTGCAAACAAACAGGCAGCAGAGTTGGTCTGTGTCTCTCTGCCTTAAAAACAAACAGACAGCAGCAGAGTTGGTCTGTGTCTCTCTGCCTTGCAAACAAACAGGCGGTAGCAGAGCCTTGCAAACAAACAGGCAGCAGAGTTGGTCTGTGTCTCTCTGCCTTGCAAACAAACAGGCAGCAGCAGAGTTGGTCTGTGTCTCTCTGCCTTGCAAACAAACAGGCAGCAGCAGAGTTGGTCTGTGTCTCTCTGCCTTGCAAACAAACAGGCAGCAGCAGAGTTGGTCTGTGTCTCTCTGCCTTGCAAACAAACAGGCAGCAGCAGAGTTGGTCTGTGTCTCTCTGCCTTGCAAACAAACAGGCAGCAGCAGAGTTGGTCTGTGTCTCTCTGCCTTGCAAACAAACAGGCAGCAGCAGAGTTGGTCTGTGTCTCTCTCTCTGCCTTGCAAACAAACAGGCAGCAGCAGAGTTGGTCTGTGTCTCTCTCTTGCTTTTCAAACAAACAGACAGCAGCAGAGTTGGTCTGTGTCTCTCTGCCTTGCAAACAAACAGGCAGCAGCAGAGTTGGTCTGTGTCTCTCTGCCTTGCAAACAAACAGGCAGCAGCAGAGTTGGTCTGTGTCTCTCTGCCTTGCAAACAAACAGGCAGCAGCAGAGTTGGTCTGTGTCTCTCTGCCTTGTAAACAAACAGGCAGCAGCAGTTGGTCTGTGTCTCTCTGCTTTTCAAACAAACAGGCAGCAGCAGAGAGGAGAGGACTCTGTTATCCAGATGGATTTTGGTTGGATAACTGCTTACATAATCACTCTGTCTGCCCGGATTATAAAAAGATGACTCGTGTCAGAAATGTGTGTGTGTGTGTGTGTGTGTGTGTGTGTGTGTGTGTGTGTGTGTGTGTGTGTGTGTGTGTGTGTGTGTGTGTGTGTGTGTGTGTGTGTGTGTGTGTGTGTGTGTGTGTGTGTGTGTGTGTACGTGATACATTTATTTGTTTTGGTTGAACTGGTTACACAGGAATTTAGGAATATTTGGCATGGAAACTCTACAGAGACTGTTTCTGGGTTTGTGTTACGTCTTCTGTGTCTGCGATGGTTGCTGTAATATAATGTTTCTCTAAGAGCCTGCATTGTCCAGCCCTCCTCTTCCTCCTCCCAGTCAATATAGCAACCTGTTTACTGTCAAATATATGGTTATTTTCATCAGTTTGACATTCAAAATATGTACATGCATCTTCCATTGCGGCAGGATAGCCTAGTGGTTAGAGCGTTGGATCAACTCAACCGGAAGGTTGCATGTTCAAATCCCTGAGCTGACAAGGTACAAATCTGTCGTTCTGCCCCTGAACAGGCAGTTAACCCAGTGTTCCTAGGCCGTCATTGAAAATAAGAATTTGTTCTTAACTGACTTGCCTAGTTAAATAAAGGTAAAATAAAAAAATAAATTGCAGAAATTAGTTGATCAGAATTTCAGGTGGTTTTATCAAATGGCCTCCAAACACACACCATCAAATCTGTGTTTAACTCCTGTGACGTCAGAGAATAGGCCATGCCAGGGCATTGTGTTGGGCCCAAACCTATGCTAATGTTCTGTGGAACAGTCATCTGTAGTTAGATTGAGATGTCTTTGTCCTGTCTCTGAAATGTATCCTTCTATCCCTCCATCTCTTCCTCTAACCCCCCATCTACCCCTCCCTCTATCCTTCCCCCCTAGCCTCTCATTGTTTTCCTTAACCACCACTGTACCGGATTAGTCCACAGTGTGTGTTGGGGGAAAAGGACTACTGGAAAAGGACTACACTGTGTGTGCGTGTGCGTGTGCGTGTGCGTGCGTGCATGCGTGTGCGTTGCTGTTGTTATCAACAACTGTTACATCCTGACAACAATGCAATCAGGAAAAGACTTAAGACCAATGACCCTTCACCATCTAATGCAAATCTCTGTGATCAGCCATGATCTAAGTTCTCACTGAAACACAGTAGCTCATTCAGTCAATGTATTCTATTCTTGTGCCCTGCCCTTTGCTCTAGAGGAAGCCAACCTAAAGTCCTCTACTGTCCGCTTACACAACCCTGTTCCTGTCGTTTAACACGTCTGACACAGCAGTGGGAGGCAACAGTCACGTTGAGTTATCCATGAGACAGGCCTGTCCGCCACACTGTTGCCGTGACACTGTAGCTGTGACACCCCGCCCCGCATTAATGTTAGTAAGTGTGTGTGTGTGTTACCGTGCTATAGCGTTAGCCCGGCCCGTTCATGGGAAGACCAGCAGTCAGACTACTGCTGCTGCCCACACAGAGTTGTCTTTGTATGAGAACATACAAAGGATTAGAGATGGGAAAGACACTAGCTAGGCTACAGCAGAATTGGCTACCGTGTGCACTGCTCAGTCCACTAAGGGGGTATTCAATGTGAACAGTCTTTACCACGGAGTCCTTTGAGGACAGTGGAAATCCCCCTAGCTGATTTGGTTGTTAGGTCCTGTAATAATGTACCAGTTAGCTATCTACTTTGAACTTCAGTCTTATGTTTACATTTAAGCATTAAGGTCTGAAGGGGTGTGGTATATGGACAATATACTACGGGGAAGGGCTGTTCTTAGGCGCGATGCAACGTGGAGTTCCTGGATACAGCCCTTAGCCGTGATATATTGGCCATATACCATAAACCCCCGAGGTGCCTTATACCTGCTTATGTCAGAGCAGCATGGTGTTGCAAATCCCTATCATTCCTTTTCTTAGTATTATATTTAATGAAGGCCTATTATTTTGTAATGACTAAATGATGATATGCATTACACAGTATCTCCCTGTGGACAGAAAAACAACAACAAATGTTTATTAATTTCTCTCTATCAAAAAATCTAGTTTTCAACAACATTCTTTTTTGGTAGCAGTTTACAACAAAAGTCTCAAATGTCAGTATGTGTAATTCAGATTGTATCATTCATCTCCACAGTAATGTAATTAGACGAGCTGGCATTTGTAGTGTGTCTTCTGCTTCCTTGTCCATTTGTGTCTCAGCTAAGCCTTGCATTGATTAGTGCTGAGTGGTGAGCACAGCACAGCACAGCACAGCCAACCTGCTTGGCGCGCCCGTGTGTGTGTGTGTGTGTGTGTGTTCATGTTTGGCTTCACTAGGCCACTGGCAGCATATGTCCAGGGCTTGTGTGGCTATGCATGAGGCATCACCACAGTGTTATTGTTGTGTAGTGAGGCTCAATGGTGGTTTGACAATGACTGTGTCACAGCCTTTTGTTTGTCAAGGAGGGTGAAGGGAACGCCCCACACCAAGCCTGGCTGTTCAGGAGCAGAGCAGAGAGATAGATGTCAATGGATACACCCCACCACTGATACATTTAGAGAGAGAATGAGAGTGTATGTGTGTGTGTGTGTGTGTACGTGCATGCATGCTTGCTTGTGTGCACGTGTGTGCATGTTAGTGTGTGTGTGTGTGTGTGTGTGTGTGTGTGTGACTGTGCGTGTGCGTGTGCATGCTCTCTCGCTCTGCCACAAGCATTGTCTTTCTGTGATTCCTGTGCATCCAGCTTTTTGTCCCCTGACGTCCATGGCCACATTCCTCCCTCCCTCCCAGTCCTACTTTAACACAAAGAGAATGGAGGGAGGGAGGCCTCCACTACACACTACCCTGCCCATTTTGCTGGTAACCCAAACCACCTCCTCCATTGCTTATACAAGAAAGACCCTACTCACCATTCTCTCTAGGGGGCCAGGGTTGGGGTGAATTTGTTGGATTAAAAGATACTCACAGGGAAAAATCAAGCTATTGTTAATTCATGACATCCTAAATGGACTGAATTGAAAATAATCTTATTTAATGTTGGAGGACCTGGGTTGTCTCTCAACCACAATTCCCATTTTGATGATTATTGTTTTATGTAAAAATGTTCCAACTAAAGTTTTCTCTACTTTTTGTTTTGCCCATCTGTGGCTTGAGGCGAGTGCCACGTCTGCACCTTCAGCTGTTATCAGTGATTATTCACAGAGCTGAGCTGTGACTCTGTGGAGCTGCCATACTGTTAATTGGGCTAGCAGCTACTCAATGATTCATGATCTGGGCTTAATGTCACCACCCTCACATGCCACCCACCCCGACCCACTTCTGACTGACTGACACTTATCCCACAGGCCTACTGTATGTTCCTCTGTCTATCTGTCTATCGTTCAGATTCACCCCTCCATTTCTCCTGTTCTACAATTCCAGATGTACCTTGTTCTCTTATAACGCTCAATATCTCCATCTCTGTTATAGTTCCTGCAGGATCAGTACATTCCACAGTGTAGCTCACTGGCCTTGGAACAAGTCATTCTGCTTCAGAAGATGGTACACACACTCTACACAATAGCCCTGTCATGTTGTCATGTTGTTACGTTGTTATATGGCGATAGTGGCACCGGCTTTGCAGTGCCGTGTATTCACGGATGCCAAGGGAAGCCAGGCTTCCCCAGATATTTTACCAATAAGTACATTTCAATGATACATTATTTTATCTTTCATCTCTCAATGTTTTCATAATTTTCCGTCAATTCGCAAGTGGCTGAATCCCACTGGAGAAGTCATCAGAGCGAGGGAAACAGCGACCCTCTGTCTCAGTATGTGTAGCCCATGTATCTGATGTTGTGTAGTTGAATTTATTCCCGCCACTGTGTGACTGTTGTCTTTTTGTAGTCACAGCCTTACTGTATATCACGGCGGTGTATGAATGAATGGCTAATAGAGCAAACAATGCAATTATACCAACATAGGTTTTAATATGGCTTTGTTACTGGCTTGGCTTGGCTTCCTTAGGGATTTTACCCACGCACCGCCACTGTGGCTTTGGGCTGTATAACTGCTGGCCTACATATCTTTCCAAAAGCCAAGATTCAACATGCGAGATAAAAGGGGAATATATCATAGGATGACTACTTTGTCTATTTGTAGATTGACAAGATTGTTCAAATTGTATCGCTGTGAAAAGACAACACACAAAATGCATCCAATAATCAAGACAATCCACACTGTCTAAAAGGAAATGATCAGATAAAACATACATACACTGAGTGTACAACACATCTGGAACCCCTTCCTAATATTGAGTTGCAGACCCCTTTTTCTATCAGAACAGCTTCGATTCGTGGGGGCATGGACTCTACAAGTTGTCGAAAGCGTTCCACAGGGATGCTGGCCCATGTTGACTCTACTAGTTGTCGAAAGCGTTCCACAGGGATGCTGGCCCATGTTGACTCTACTAGTTGTCGAAAGCGTTCCACAGGGATGCTGGCCCATGTTGACTCTACTAGTTGTCGAAAGCGTTCCACAGGGATGCTGGCCCATGTTGACTCTTGCTTCCCACCGTTGTGTCAAATTGGCTGGATGTTCTTTGGCTGACGGACCATTCTTGATACACACAGGAAACTGTTGAGCATAAAAACCCAGCAGCGTTGCAGTTCTTAACACAAACAGGTGTGCCTGGCACCTACTACCGTACCCCATTCAAAGGTATTTACATCTTTTGTCTTGCCCATTCACCCCGTGAATGGCACACATACACAATCAATGTTTCAAAATCACTATTTTACCAGCCTCCTCCGCTTCATCTACACTGATTGAAGTGGATTTAACAGGTGACATCAATAAGGGATCATAGCGTTCACCCGGATTCACCTGGTCAGCCTATGTCTTGGAAAGAGCTGGTGTTCTAATGTTTTGTACACTCAGTGTACAGTACAGTAAAATAGAATGGGAAGAAGCAGAACGACAGACTACAGGCCGTATCCTATCTTCGATTGCTTTCTACTCTGTCCTGTGTCATTTGCGTCAATAGCCAATAGGCCAATCAGCCATATCTTCAAACATTCAGAGCCTGTCAGTTCATGACCTTTCCCTGGGGATCACCATGGAGACGCTGTTGTCAAAGTGGCAGGCAGTCTGGCTGTCCTACGCTCACTCAGCAATAACAGTGTCTGCTCCCAAATGGCATGCTATTCCCTATAGTCCCTGGTCAAAAGTAGTGCACTATAAAGGGAATAGAGGGCCATTTAGGACGCACTCAGTGACTCAGCTCTGTGCTCTGAAGCTTCGGTTCGACAGCCTTTTGGCATGAAGGCTGCCTGCAGTTGATATTTAGATTGTTGTTCGATGTTCTTTCACAGACAAGACAACATGTTTTTGGACTAAAATGTCTGTTGCGCGTGGCTGCTAGCTAGGACATGCCGCATGTGAAAGAAATGTAAAAAATTCAATTCGAAATATCACATGATGCAACTATATCAAGTGGGCTCTGGACCATTTCTTCACTTTTATACTGTGAGACTATTGGCTTCCTGCATCGCTTAAAAATGGTTTGCTTGTTTTTTTATAGCCTTTTCCAATGTTATCAGATACTTGGGAAGGCTGCTGGTTAAACATTGGACTCCCTCCTCCTTCCCCTCCTCATCTCTCCGCCCTCCTCCTCCCCTGAGCCCCTCCCTCCCCCTGTGCCATGTTTATTTACCTTCCCACAATGCATTGGGAGCTATACGACAGAGAAGCAGCAGAGTGTCCCGAGCCAAATGGATAGGTAAAAATGTGTTGCAGTTAGACTGGTTATCAATCACTCAGGCTGAACTGAAACAGCTAAGACAAATAGTCGAAATGCAAGGTTGGGGAATGATTTATTACATCTAATCTGAATAAAAATAAACTAACTAGAATCATTTACCAGCAAAAATATTGTAAACAGATTACAGATAGAAAAACTGCATGATTACTTATAAATTCAGAAAGGATGCTTGCAAAGAAATAATGACACCTTTCTGTTTTCTCAATGACATTCAATTCAGTAGTGACAAAAGGCGCAAGTTTAAGTTTGTTGCACCTGAACGAGTCTGACCTTCAAGCATTTCGCTACACCTGCAATAACATCTGCTAAACACGTGTATGTGACCAATAAAGCTTGATTTGATTTTGATTTGACCTCAAGTCAGAGACCACTATAATGACACACAACATGTGTTTGATGGATCCTTTTTGTTTTCTTCTAATCCAAAAGTAACTGAAAGTGAACAGATTACATTACAGAGTTTGGGGAACCCAAAAGTTGCACTACTGATAACAATTTTGGACAGGTAATTGTAACGGATTACATTTTTGAAAGTAACCTACCCAAGTCTGGGGGAATGCATTTAGCTAATGACATACAGCAGCTACAGACTAGCTTTATGTAGGAACAATTGCTTGTTTTGTGGTTTCTTGAAAAGTTACTGAGGGTTTAAATAATTCAAGTCTTCTTTACAATGTATGTTGAAATGTATTCATGTTTGGAAGTTATTCTTGCCATGTGAATGTTAGCCATCTACAAATATCTAGAAGTGCCACCAGTGAAAAGTAGTGTCAGATGTCTGTATTTAATGTAATTTAATTCAGTTTAAACCCCAGTGAAAATGACTGATTTAACATACAATAGCCTACATCAAACTCACAACAACTTTTGCGTAGATAATCTTAGTTACAGTGCAGAAATAGCCTGAGCCTCATTCATGTTTGTTTTTAAGAGACCAAAGTACAATGTCATCCTCTGCAGCCTGAGAGGACCTCTGAAAACAACACTGTACACTTCCTGTCTGATTGGGCCTGGTGTGTGTGTGTGTTTGTGTGTGTGTGTGTGAGAGAGAGAGAGAGAGAGAGAGAGAGACAGAGAGAGAGAGACAGAGAGAGAGAGACAGAGAGAGAGAGACAGAGAGAGAGAGAGAGAGAGAGAGAGAGAGAGAGCCAGGGCCCCAGAGGAAGCAGCAGTATTAATAGCTGTGTTCTTCACCACAACAACAGCAGCAGCAATCAGACTTGGGTTCAAATAGTATTTGAATTCCTAGAATTATGTGAGTGTTTACTTGAGCCTGGCTGGAATGCCAGATGGACGGAGTTTGGACTTTTGAGACTGCTCGATTGGTTACGTTGAACGAGACAAGCTCAATCAAGTAGAGTTAAATTATTTGAAAGAAAACAAACGCTATTTGAACCCAGGTCTAGTGGGTCCTGGTGGACTTAATTGTGAAACAAATGCAAAAATAGTAGAGGACATAGAGTCATAGGGGATATTTTCCTAGGCATGTTGTGGTATAATTTAAAGGTATTCTGAGAACAGAGATGTTTTTGATTGTGTAGTGGGTGTACTAAAAACAGGAACCACATACAGTTCAAAAAAGTATGTCCTACTTGCCTTCAACAATAGCCTAATTGCAGCGTTATAGCATAGGCCTATAACTTGTGCAACCCACACAATGTGCAGTGGGTATTTAAAACCATACCGAGGACAAGAGTAGCCTTCTCTTTATTTGGGGTCTCATGGACCAAGGAGAACCCTTTGTCACACTTTTTAATAGTTTTGTATAGTTATTATCATCACAACAACAATCAGAAGTCATTTGTTCTTCACATACATTTTGTGTAACGCTTTTCTTTATGTGAAAGAGAGTCAGACCAAAATGCTGCGTGGCTATTGCGAACCATGTTTAATAAAACAAAGTAAACACGAATCAAATACAAAAACAATAAACGTAACACGAAAACCGAAACAGCCTAATACTGGTGCAAAGTACACAGAAACAGGAACAAGGACATAAGGACAATCACCCACCAAACCCAACACCAAACAGGCTACCTAAATATGGTTCCCAATCAGAGACAATGACGAACACCTGCCTCTGATTGAGAACCATATCAGGCCATACATAGAACTAGACAAACTAGACATGTAACATAGAATGCCCACCCAGCTCACGTCCTGACCAACACTAAAACAAGGAAAACACATACGAACGATGGTCAGAACGTGACAGAACCCCCCCCCCCCCAAGGTGCGGACTCCGAACGCACAACCTAAACCTATAGGGGAGGGTCTGGGTGGGCATCTGTCCATGGTGGCGGCTCTGGCGCTGGACGTGGACCCCACTCCATAATTGTCTTAGTCCACCTCCTTAGCGTCCCTTGAGTGGCGACCCTCGCCGCTAACCTTGGCCTAGTAGTCCTCACCAAGGACCCCACTGGACTGAGGGGCAGCTCGGGACTGAGGGGTAGCTCGGGACTGAGGGGTAGCTCGGGACTGAGGGGTAGCTCGGGACTGAGGGGTAGCTCAGCACTGAGAGGAAGCTCAGCACTGAGAGGAAGCTCAGCACTGAGAGGAAGCTCAGGCAGGTAGTAGGCTCTGGCAGATCCTGGCTGGCTGGTGGTTCTGGCAGATCCTGGCTGACTGGCGGTTCCGGCAGATCCTGGCTGACTGGCGGATCCTGGCTGAATAGCGGATCTGGAAGATCCTGGCTGACTGGCAGCTGTGGCTGCTCCATGCTGACTGACAGCTCTGGCTGCTCCATGCTGACTGGCAGCTCTGGCTGCTCCATGCTGACTGGCAGCTCTGGCTGCTCCATGCTGACTGGCTGCTCTGGCTGCTCCATGCTGACTGGCTGCTCTGGCTGCTCCATGCTGACTGGCTGCTCCATGCTGACTGGCGACTCTGGCTGCTCCATGCTGACTGGCGGCTCTGACTGCTCCATGCTGACTGGCGGCTCTGGCTGCTCCATGCTGACTGGCGGCTCTGGCTGCTCCATGCTGACTGGCGGCTCTGGCTGCTCCATGCTGACTGCTCCATGCTGCGGCTCTGGCTGCTCCATACCGACTGGCAGCTCTGGCGGCTCCTTGCAGACTGGCAGCTCTGGCGGCTCCTTGCAGACTGACAGCTCTGGCGGCATCCTGCAGACTGGCAGCTCTGGCAGCTCCTTGCAGACTGGCAGCTCCTTGCAGACTGGCAGCTCCTTGCAGACTGGCAGCTCTGAACAGGCGGGAGACTCCGGCAGCGCTGTAGAGGCGGAAGGCTCTGGCAGCGCTAAACAGGCAGGAGACTCCGGCAGCGCTGGAGAAGCGAGGCGCACTGTAGGCCTGATGCGTGGTGCTGGCACTGGTGGTACTGGGCCGAGGACACGCACAGGAAGCCAGGTGCGGGGAGCTGCTACCGGAGGGCTGGGGTGTGGAGGTGGTACTGGATAGACCGGACCGTGCAGGCGCACTGGAGCTCTTGAGCACCGAGCCTGCCCAACCCTACCTGGTTGAATGCTCTCGGTCGCCCTGCCAGTGCGGCGAGGTGGAATAGCCTGCACTGGGCTATGCAGGCGAACCGGAGACACCGAGCGCAAGGCTGGTGCCATGTACCGGCTTCATGGCACTTGGCTCGATGCTCACTCTAGCCCCGCCGATACAGGAGCTGGAATGTACCGCACCGGGCTATGCACCCGCACTGGAGACACCATGCGCACTACAGCATAACACGGTGCCTGCCCGGTCTCTCTAGCCCCCCGGTAAGCACAGGGAGTTTGCACAGGTCTCCTACCTGGTGTAGCCATACTCCCTGTGAGCCACCCCCCAAGACATTTTTGGGGCTGACTCTCGGGCTTCCTTGCCAGCCGTGTTCCCTCATATCGCCGGCTCCTCTCTCCGGCTGCCTCTGCTCTCCTAGCTGCCTCCACCTGTTCCCATGGAAGGTGATCCTTTCCCGCCAGGATCTCCTCCCAGGTGTAGCAACCCTTGCCGTCCAATACATCGTCCCATGTCTATTCCTCTTTGCGCCGCTGTTGCTGTTGCCCGTTACCACGCCCCTTGGTCCTGTTGTGGTGGGTGATTCTGTAACGGCTTTCTTGTGGTGAAGTAGAGGCGGACCAAAACGCAGCGTGGTGATGATTCATGTTTGTTTAATAAAGGAAAACTATACATGAATAAACTACAAAACAATGAAATGTGAAAACCCAAAACAGCCCTATCTGGTGCAAAACACAGAGACAGGAACAATCACCCACAAACACACAGTGAAACCCAGGCTACCTAAATATGGTTCCCAATCAGAGACAATGACTAACACCTGCCTCTGATTGATTGAGAACCATATCAGGCCAGACATAGAAATAGACAAACAAGACATCCAACATAGAATGCCCACTCAGATCACACCCTGACCAACCAAAACATAGAAACATACAAAGCAAACTATGGTCAGGGTGTGACATTTTGATAATGATTGAATTTCATATCTTATAAAGGACTTTCTTCATTCCAGGTAGATAGTGAGATAGATAAGATTTCCATTTAATATTTTCTTGTCGTTGAGAGAGTCTGTCTGGCTTCTAAAATATATCCCTCCACTCTATAAGAAAACATTCCTTAATTATTAAAGATGTACTGATACAACAAATAGTAAACAACCAAATATAAAAAGCAGAGACCACCTGGTCCTCCTGGGCCACAATACAATAGTATGAGAGCCTCCAACTAGAAAAACAAGGTATCTAGGAAATATAAATAGAGAGAGAGAGAAAAAGAGAAAGAGAGCGCAAAAGGGAGCTTCTCAGGTTGCTTGGCATGTAGAACCATGCAGGGCTCCCGGCTTGGAAGGGTGGGGGAGGGGCAGGGTTCTCTCTCTGCTCTGTCTCTCCCCCCTCGCTCTCGCACTGTCTCCCCGCAGCAATAAAGAGGAAGCAGGGGAAATACAAACAAAGACGCGGCCCAACGGCTCTCTCACCGCAGCGCCAGGAAACACGGCAGTGTTAGAGAAGAGAAGAGAAGAGAAGGGGGAGGGGAGAGAAAGAGGGAGCGGGACAAGGGGGGAAGGGAGAGAGAGAAGGAGGGAAGGGAGGGAGAGAAGGAGGGAGAAAAAGGAGGAGAATGGAGAGGAGAGAAGGAGAGGAGGGGGAAAACAAAGGAAGAGAGGAGGATGAGGAGAAGGACACCAGCTCACAGCAGGTGTGCTCCAGCAGGCAGGCAGTCTTCTATTCTAGAACAGCTCAATGCAGCCTGCTTCCTTCCTTCAGCCCTCCTGAGCACACACACAGAAATAGGAGGACTCAATGATCCACAGTATATGGTCAATTTCTCTGTCTTTATATTTATATATAATTTTCTTGGACACTCAAGCTACTTACTGTATGTTGTTTGACTCTGATAGGGAATCACATGCAAACTTCCGGCGCCGACTTCGCGTTCCTAGGAAACTATGCAGTATTTTGTTTTTTTATGTATTATTTCTTACATTGTTACCCCAGGAAATATTAGGTTTTATTACATACAGTCGGGAGTAACTATTGGATATCAGAGCAACATCAACTCACTAACATTTCGACCAGGAATACGACTTTCCCGAAGTGGATCCTCTGTTTGGCCCACAACCCAGGACAATGGATCGGACCCCAGCCGGCGACCCAAAACAACAGCGCCGTAGAAGGGGCCTTCTGGTGAGGCTCCGTAGACAGGCACATCGCACACAGCCCCCGAGTATACTACTACCAACGTCCAGTCTCTTCACAACAAGGTAGACGAAATCCGAGCAAGGGTTGCCTTTCAGAGAGACATCAGAGATTGTAACGTTCTCTGTATCACGGAAACATGGCTCACTCGGGATACATTATCAGAGTTGATACAGCCACCTGGTTTCTTCAAGCATCGCGCCGACAGAAACAAACAACGCTCTGGTAAGAAGAAGGGTGGGGGTGTATGCCTTATGATTAACGAGACATGGTGTGATCATAACAACATACAGGAACTCAAGTCCTTTTGTTCACCTGACCTAGAATTCCTTACAATCAAATGCCGACTGCATTATCTACCAAGAGAATTCTCTTCGATTATAATCACAGTCGTGTACATCCCCGTCCCTCGTCCCCCAGTCAGACACATCGACGGCCCTGAAAGAACTTCATTGGACTATGTAAACTGGAAGCCACATATCCTGAAGCTGCATTTATTGTAGCTGGGGATTTTAACAAGACTAATCTGTAAACAAGGCTCCCTAAATGTTATCAGCATATCGAATGCGCGACCCGGGCTGGCAAAACCCTGGATCATTGTTATTGTAACTTCCGCGACGCATATAAAGCCATGCCTCGCCCTCCTTTTGGAAAATCTGACCACGACTCCATTTTGTTGCTCCCAGCCTATAGACAGAAACTAAAACAGGAAACGCCCATGCTCAGGTCTGTTCAATGCTGGTCCGACCAATCGGATTCCACGCTTCAAGATTGCTTCGATCACGTGGACTGGGATATGTTCCACATAGCGTCGGACAATAACATTGATGAATACGCTGATTCGGTGAGCGAGTTTATTAGCAAGTGCATCGGTGATGTTGTACCCACAGCGACTATTAAAACCTTCCCCAACCAGAAACCGTGGATTGATGGCAGCATTCGTGCAATACTGAAAACGCGAACCACTGCTTTTAATCAGGGCAAGGTGACCGGAAACATGACTGAATACAAACAGTGTAGCTATTCCCTCCGCAAGCGTCAGTATAGAGACAAAGTAGAGTCACAATTCAACGGTTCAGAGGTATGTGGCAGGGTCTACAGTCAATCAGGGACAACAACAACAAAAAACAGCCCTGTCGCGGACCACGATATCTTGCTTCAAGACAATCTGAACAATTTCTTTGCTCGGTTTGAGGACAATACAGTGCCACCGACACGGCCCGCTACCTGCGGGCTCTCCTTCACTGCAGTCAACGTGAGTAGCCGCAACCTCAGAGTATGCGCAGACCAGCTGGCTGGTGTGTTTACGGACGTATTCAATCAATCCTTATCCCAGTCTGCTGTTCCCACATGCTTCAAGAGGGCCACCATTGTTCCTGTTCCCAAGAAAGCTAAGGTAACTGACCTAAATGACTATCGTCCCGGAGCACTCACTTCCGTCATCATGAAGTGCTTTGAGAGACTAGTCAAGGACCATGTCACCTCCACCCTACCTGACACCCTAGACCCACTCCAATTTGCTTACTGCCCCAATAGGTCCACAGACGATGCAATCGAAATCACACTGCACACTGCCCTAACCCATCTGGACAAGAGGAATGCCTATGTAAGAATGCTGTTCATCGACTACAGCTCAGCATTTAACACCATAGTACCCTCCAAACTCGTCATTACGCTCGTGACCCTGGGTCTCGACCCCGCCCTGTGCAACTGGGTCCTGGACTTCCTGATGGGCCGCCCCCAGGTGTTGAGGGTAGGAAACAACATCTGCACCCCTGATCCGCTGATCCTCAACACTAAACCCCACAAGGGTGCGTTCTCAGCCCTCTCCTGTACTCCCTGTTCACCCATGACTGCGTGGCTATACACGCCTCCAACTCAATCATCAAGTTTGCAGACGACACTACAGTGGTAGGCTTGATTACCAACAACAATGAGACGGCCTAAAGGGAGGAGGTGAGGGCCCTTGGAGTGTGGTGTCAGGAAAATAACCTCACACTCAATGCCAACAAAACATAGGAGATGATTGTGGACTTCAGGAAACAGCAGAGGGAGCAGCTCCCTATCCACATTGTCGGGACAGTAGTGGAGAAGGTGGAAAGTTTTAAGTTCCTCGGCATACACATCACGGACAAACTGAAATGGTCCACCCACACAGACAGCGTGGTGAAGAAGGCGCAGCAGCACCTCTTCAACCTCAGGAGGCTGAAGAAATTCAGATGCACAATCGTGAGCATCCTGTCGGGCTGTATCACCACCTGGTATGGCAACTGCTCCACCCACAACCGTAAGGCTCTCCAGAGGGTAGTGAGGTCTGCACAACGCATCACCGGGGGCAAACTACCTGCCCTCCAGGACACCTACACCACCCGATGTCAGAGGAAGGCCAAAAAGATAATCAAGGACAACAACCACCCGAGCCACTGCCTGTTCACCCCACTATCATCCAGAAGGCGAGGTCAGTACAGATTCATCAAAGCTGGGACCGAGTGACTGAAAAACAGCTTCTATCTCAAGGCCATCAGACTGCTAACCCTAACCCTAACCCATCACTAAAATTGAGTGGCTGCTGCCAACACACTGACTCAACTCCAGCCACTTTAATAATAAAAAATTGGATGTAATAAATGTATCACTAGCCACTATAAACAATGCCACTTCATATACCCTACATTACTCATCTCATATGTATATACTGTACTCTTTACCATCTACTGCATCTTGCCTCTGCCGTTCGGCCATCGCTCATCCATATATTTTTATGTACATATTCTTATTCATTCCTTTACACTTGTGTGTATAAGGTGGTTGTTGTGAAATTGTTTGATTTCTTAGATATTACTGCATGGTCGGGAACCAGAAGCACAAGCATTTCACTACACCCGCATTAACATCTGCTGACCATGTGTATGTGACAAATCACATTTTATTTGATCATTTGATTTGACATGGGCTGTTGACTCTTGTTGCGGAGGTGACGTGTTGTTTTCACCCTGCATCCTCCGCTCCCTTCCTTCCCATTCCTTGTACTTTCGCTTTATCTTACATGGAATGAACAGGGCTATACTTCATACACGTGCCACTGCCACCCTGCCCATTTCCTCTCCAAGGAGAACCCGGAACGAGCTCCTCTTATCCATTAGGGAAGCAACAAGACAATATAGACTCAAACATGAATTGATGTTCGACAACTCAATTCACACAACTCAATTCACACAATGAAAGACTAATGATCCTCTGTGACTATGTCGAGCTCTCTGGTAAAGTATTTTGAATTATTTTATTTTGACAGGAGTAATTCTAGAATTTTGCAAAACATCTATTTACTTTAGGGGAAGCCAGCATCCAAACATTTCTCCTTTCTAATTCGCAAGTGGCTGAAACCAGAGATCTGTATGTAATGACGAGATGCTCTGTAACGGCGTTCGTCTGTTGAAGGAGAGTCGGACCGAAATGCAGCGTGGTGGTTACTCATGTTCTTTAATGAAAAAATAGCGATACATGAAATAACTAAATAAATACAAAACAACAAACGAAACGTGAAAACCTAATTACAGCCTATCTGGTGAACACTACACAGAGACAGGAACAATCACCCACAAAATACACAGTAAAACCCAGGCTACCTAAATATGGTTCCCAATCAGAGACAACGAGAATCACCTGACTCTGATTGAGAACCGCCTCAGGCAGCCAAGCCTATGCTAGACACACCCCTGATCAGCCACAATCCCAATGCCTACAAAAAACCCAATACGACAACACAATAAACCCATGTCACACCCTGGCCTGAACAAATAATTAAAGAAAACACAAAATACTAAGACCAAGGCGTGACATGCTCATGTCTCCGCCTTAACAATGTGAGTCGTTGTCCCAAAGGTGGGAATAGAGGTGACAAGTTTAGGTATGATGCGTCTTTCTGTCAGCGTGCGTCTTGGTCAAATAAATAAATTAGCAACATTTCAATATTTTATTTGGACAGGGAAGGAGTTATGGTAGGGCGGGCAAGGCCCCCTAGGGTCCGCCCATAATGCCGGCCTTGAATAGAGAGAGTCACGAGATTTAAGTTGCTCTGCGTCCACATCAATGAGGACTTGTGATGGACCAGTAACACTACCGCAGCACCGGCGAGAGCGTCCTTACTGGTTGCATCACGCCCTGGTAAAGGCATTGCTCAGTCCCCAACCGCAAGGCCCTCCAGCAGGTGGTGAAGACGTTCCAGTACATCACTGGGACCGTGCTCTAACCTATCCAGGACAGCTACTCGAAGCAGTGCCTGAGGAAGGAACGCAGCATCACCAAGGACCTCACACACCCCAGCCACTAGCTGTTCTCTCCCTTACTGTAGGGCAGATGGTATCGGAGCATGAGGTCTGATACCAACAGGCTCAGAGAGAGTTTCTATCTACAAGCCATCAGACTGCTGAACGCATGAACTGGACTGACCACCTGCTCTAATTCTCAGCACCTTTGCACACACCCACACAGACATATATACAGTACCAGTCAAAAGTTTGGACACACCTACTCATTCTCAGGTTTTTCTTAATTTTTTACTATTTTCTACATCATAGTTTATAATAGCGAAGACATCAAAACTATGAAATAACACATATAGAATCATGTAGTAACCAAAAAAAGTGTTAAACAAATCAAAATATATTTTATATTTGAGATTCCTCAAAGTAGCCATGCTTTGCCTTGATGACAGCTTTGGACACTCTTGGCATTCTCTCAACCAGCTTGAAGAAGTAGTCACCTGGAGTGCATTTCAATTAACAAATGTACTGTGTTAAAAGTACATTTTTGGAATTTCTTTCCTTCTTAATGCGTTTGAGCCAATCAGTTGTGTTGTGACAGGGTAGGGGTGGTATACGGAAGATAGCCCTGTTTGGTAAAATATAAAGTCCATATTATTGCAAAAACAGCTCATATAAGCAAAGAGAAATGACAGTCCATTATTACTTTAAGACATGAAGGTCAGTCAATACAGAACATTTCAAGAACTTTGAATGTTTCTTCAAGTGCAGTAGCAAAAACCATCAAGCGCTATGATGAAACTGGCTCTCATGAGGACCGCCACAGGAAAGGAAGACTATAGACTATACAGTATATATATATATATATATATATATATATATATATATATATACTAATGCTACACACACATCACAACTGCTGCTACCAGACTCTTCTTGTACTGCTCAATGTATACACTTGCCCCATCTCCCCCTTTTTCAATTCATGTGTAAAAATTAGACTGTAAATGATGCCTTCCTTTATTATACATATGCTACAACTTATTGTTCTATTCTACTGCCATTTGCTTCATGTTTGCATTCTAATCTTTTCTTATTTCTTATGGTTGTTGCGATTTTGAGAAGGAACCAGCAAGTAAGCATTTCGTTGGAAGATGTATTTACCATGCATATCCCGTACACACAACTAATAAAACTCACCTCTCCACTCCTCTCTTTTTCAACACTATGGTGTTCTGTTTTGTAGCTGTGTGATTTAGTGAAGCCCATTTAACATGTGATTACTCCACTGGAGACCAGAGATATTTTTGGTGTTATGGAGGAAGACAATGGTCAGCTGACCTGTTGTTGCCAACTAGCATGGTAGAAGTACTGACAATCTTTTAAGAACTATTTCAGAGAGAGAGGGAGAGAGGGAGAGAGAGATAACAGATAAAAGGGTGGAGTCTGGAGAGAGAGAGAGGACAGATAAAAGGGTGGAGTCTGGAGAGAGAGAGAACAGATAAAAGGGTGGAGTCTGGAGAGAGAGAGAGAGAGAGAGAAAAAAAACAGATAAAAGGGCGGAGTCTGGAGAGAGAAAGAGAGAGAGAGAAAAAACAGATAAAAGGGCGGAGTCTGGAGAAACAGCATTCCATGAATGTTAAGAATAGCATGGTGCTGGACTGGACCCTATGCTCTCAGCTAAAGTCCAACCACCAGTTCAGACAACAGAGAGTGAGAGAAAGAAAGAAAGAGAGAGCGAGAGAGAGAGAGAGCGACAGAGAGAGGTTTTCAGGTCTGCGGTCCACTCACCAACCAAGAACTCACAAAATGGGACAAATACCAAATTGAGACTCTGCATGCAGAATTCTGTAAATGAATCCTCCAAGTTCAACGTAAAACACCAAATAATGCATGCAGACCAGAATTAGGAAGATTCCCGCAAATGATCAATATCCAGAAAAAAATAATAAATTCTACACCCACCTAAAAGCCATCACCTACAGAGAGATGAACCTTGAGAGGAGTCCCCTCAAGTTGGTCTTGGGGCTCTGTTCACAAACATAAACAGACCCTACAGAGCCCCAGGACAGCAACACAATGAAACTTAACTAATTCTTGAGAAAACAAAATTATAATTACTTGACACATTGGAAAGTATCAATAAAAAACAGAGCAAACTGTAATGTTAATTGGCTCTAAACAGAGTGTACACAGTAGCAGAATGTCTGACCACTGTGACTGACCCAAACTTAAGGAAAGCTTTGACTATGTACAGACTCAGTGAGCAAAGCCTTGCTATCAGGAGAGGCTGCTATAGGCAGACCTGGCTCTCAAGAGAAGACAGACTATGTGCACACCGCCCACAAAATGAGGTGGAAACCGCGCCGTACTTCCTAACCACTTACTAACCTTCCTAACCTTGGATTTGAAAACAAATCCAATGTTGATACACTCCCATATCTATTGGGTGAAATGTCACAGTTTTCCACCACAGCAGCAAGATTTGTGACCTTTTGCCACAAGAAAAGGGCAACCAGTGAAGCACAAACACCATTGTAAATACAAACTATATTTATCTGTTTATTTATTTTCCCTTTCAAACTATTTGCACGTTGTTACAACACTGTACATAGCCAATAATAAATATAACATTTGGAATGTCTATATTCTTTTAAAACTTCTGTGAGTATAATGTTTAATGATCATTTCTGATGGTTTATTTCCCTTGTTTATTGCCTATTTCACTTGCTTGGCAATGTAAACATATCACATCAAATCAAATCAAATTTGATTTGTCACATACACATGGTTAGCAGATGTTAATGCGAGTGTAGCGAAATGCTTGTGCTTCTAGTTCCGACAATGCAGTAATAACCAACAAGTAATCTAACTAACTATTCCAAAACTACTGTCTTATACACAGTGTAAGGGGATAAAGAATATGTACATAAGGATATATGAATGAGTGATGGTACAGAGCAGCATAGGCAAGATACAGTAGATGGTATCGAGTACAGTATATACATATGAGATGAGTATGTAAACAAAGTGGCATAGTTAAAGTGGCTAGTGATACATGTATTACATAAAGATGCAGTAGATGATATAGAGTACAGTATATACGTATACATATGAGATGAGTAATGTAGGGTATGTAAACATTATATTAGGTAGCATTGTTTAAAGTGGCTAGTGATATATTTTACATCATTTCCCATCAATTCCCATTATTAAAGTGGCTGGAGTTGAGTCAGTGTGTTGGCAGCAGCCACTCAATGTTAGTGGTGGCTGTTTAACAGTCTGATGGCCTTGAGATAGAAGCTGTTTTTCAGTCTCTCGGTCCCAGCTATGATGCACCTGTACTGACCTCGCCTTCTGGATGATAGCGGGGTGAACAGGCAGTGGCTCGGGTGGTTGTTGTCCTTGATGATCTTTATGGCCTTCCTGTAACATCGGGTGGTGTAGGTGTCCTGGAGGGCAGGTAGTTTGCCCCCGGTGATGCGTTGTGCAGACCTCACTACCCTCTGGAGAGCCTTACGGTTGTGGGCGGAGCAGTTGCCATACCAGGCGGTGATACAGCCCGCCAGGATGCTCTCGATTGTGCATCTGTAGAAGTTTGTGAGTGCTTTGGTGACAAGCCGAATTTCTTCAGCCTCTTGAGGTTGAAGAGGCGCTGCTGCGCCTTCTTCACGATGCTGTCTGTGTGGGTGGCCCAATTCAGTTTGTCTGTGATGTGTATGCCGAGGAACTTAAAACTTACTACCCTCTCCACTACTGTTCCATCGATGTGGATAGGGGAATGTTCCCTCTGCTGTTTCCTGAAGTCCACAATCATCTCCTTAGTTTTGCTGACGTTGAGTGTGAGGTTATTTTCCTGACACCACACTCCGAGGGCCCTCACCTCCTCCCTGTAGGCCGTCTCGTCGTTGTTGGTAATCAAGCCTACCACTGTTGTGTCGTCCACAAACTTGATGATTGAGTTGGAGGCGTGCGTGGTCACGCAGTCATGGGTGAACAGGGAGTACAAGAGAGGGCTCAGAACGCACCCTTGTGGGGCCCCAGTGTTGAGGATCAGCGGGGTGGAGATGTTGTTGCCTACCCTCACCACCTGGGGGCGGCCCGTCAGGAAGTCCAGTACCCAGTTGCACAGGGCAGGGTCGAGACCCAGGGTCTCGAGCTTGATGATGAGCTTGGAGGGTACTATGGTGTTAAATGCCGAGCTGTAGTCGATGAACAGCATTCTCACATAGGTATTCCTCTTGTCCAGATGGGTTAGGGCAGTGTGCAGTGTGGTTGAGATTGCATCGTCTGTGGACCTATTTGGGCGGTAAGCAAATTGGAGTGGGTCTAGGGTGTCAGGTAGGGTGGAGGTGATGTGGTCCTTGACATATGTTTCCCATGCCAATAAAGCCCTTTGAATTGAATTGAGAGAGACAGAGTATCAGACGATAACACTCTGCCAAAGCTTAAAGTCTGCTAGGTTTGTTGGCGAATCTGAGCTATCTTTCATTTCCTCGGATTAGGAAACAAAATATGGTTGTGAGGAATCTCAGGCGAGTTGTTTTTCACTCCCATGTACAGACACCCATCATACACACACAGTCACGTCGTCACAGCGTTACTCACAGTCAGTCAGTCAAACCAGGAAGTTACAGACATGAATGTCTGACCAACACCTTCCTGTCCCCTCTATTGATAGACACATGTTTTCTATCCCTCTCTTATATGATCCACATCAACCCTTCTATTTGAACTATCAAACTATGTGTGTTGGAATAATATGGAAGAAGTAAGACCCTGATGCAAATGAAATATTGACTGTAGTACATATTTCTTAACTTCTTGTATTCATACTTTTTTGGGATGGTACACATTTAGCATTTTCTCCTGGGGATTATAAACTTGGTAGTTCAAGCCCTGAATGCTGATTGGCTGACAGCCCTGGTATATCAGACCATATACCATGGGTATGACAAAACATCAATTTTTGTACTGCTCTAGTTACATTGGTAAGCAGTTTATAATAGCAATAAGGCACCGCGGGGGGATAGTGGTATATGGCCAATATTCCATGGATAAGGGCTGTATCCAGGCACTCATTGCTTCATGCCTAAGAACAAGCCCTTAGTCGTTCTATGTTGGCCATATACCACACCCCCTCAAGCCTTATTGCTTAATAATAATGAAACAGACAACTTCAGCCTGATGTTGGTAAGACAGGCCAGGCCTAGTGAAGGCAGGGTGGAGGGCCATCCTAACCTCGAAGGACAACTATGTGGGTGGCTAATGACAGGCAAATGTAGTCGTTGAAGCACAACCAGCACTGACCAGGAGACACAGGAATCTACTGAGAGGTGATGGTGGCCCTTCCCTCACTCACGGAAACACACACACATCCAGTAAACAACACATGCTCCAGTCCCTCTTACCTGGAGCAGCAGGTGGGTTGCCCCTCCCCCAGGCGGGATGGAGAGAGAGGAGTGTGTGCGTGTGTATTTGTGTGCGCCTGTCCCTGCATGTCTGAGTGTGTGTGTGTTACTTTCAGGGAGCTAAAGAGGTGGGCCTATTGTGTGTCCCAGACAGAGGAGAATAGTAGAAGCCAGTGATGTATTGTATTGACCTCTGATGAGAAGAAACAACACTGACTCATTATGTGTTACCTCACCTCTCCACTTCTCTTCCTCCTCTACTCCACCTACCTAGCAGCTACAGAAGAGCCGTTAGCACCTCTCCTCCACGCCTGTGTGTGTGTGTGTGTGTGTGTGTGTGTGTGTGTGTGTGTGTGTGTGTGTGTGTGTGTGTGTGTGTGTGTGTGTGTGTGTGTGTGTGTGTGTGTGTGTGTGTGTGTGTGTGTGTGTGTGTGTGTGTGTGTGTGTGTGGTGGTTTTCCTGAGGTGATGATAGAAGGACGGGGTTAGTGGTATGTAACGATCTAAACAGCACAACTGTAAAACTACTCATATCCTCTATACAGAGAGAGAGAGAGAGAGAGATCTATATATTCACTTTGTATGTTGTCTACCTCACTTGCTTTGGCAATGTTAACACATGTTTCCCATGCCAATAAAGCCCTTGAATTGAATTGAATTGAATTGAGATCTACAGAGAGATGAACCTGGAGAAGAGTCCCCTAAGCATGCTGGTCCCAGGGCTCTGTTCACAAGCACAAACAGACCACACAGTGCCCCAGGACAGCAACACAATTAGACACAACCAAATAATAATTAAAAAATATAATTAACAGAAATAATTAACAAAAAAACAGAGCAAACTAGAATGCTATTTGGCTCTTAACAGAGAGTACACAGCGGCAGAATACCTGACCGCCGTGACTGACCCAAACTTAAGGAAAGCTTTGACTATGTACAGACTCAGTGAGCATAGCCTTGCTATTGAGAAAGGCCGCCGAAGACAGATCTGGCTCTCAAGAGAAGACAGGCTATATGCACACTGCCCACAAAATGAGGTGGAAACTGAACTGCACTTCCTAACCTCCTGCCAAATGTATGACCATATAAGAGACACACATTTCACTCAGATAACACAGACCGACAAAGAATTCGAAAACATATCACATTTTGATAAACTCATATCTATTGGTTGAAATACCAGTGTGCCATCACAGCAGCAAGATTTGTGACCTGTTGCCACAAGAAAAGGGCAACACACACACACCTATATTTATGTTGATTTACTTTCCCTTTTGTACTTTGCACATCATTACAACACTGTATTTAAACATCATTACAACACATTTGAAATGTATTTATTCTTTTGGAACTTTTGTGAGTGTAATGTTTACTGCTAATTGTTGTTTATTATCTATTTCACTTGCTTTGGCAATGTAAACAGATGTTTCCCATGCCAATAAAGCCCTTAAAGAGAGAAAGAGAGAGAGGAACATTTACACTGCTAGCTAGAGTATAGTCACAGCTTCCCATAACTAACATACCATTTATTCTGCCACTACATGGATATAAGCACATATTTTATTTTATGTAAGTGCCAATTTATTGCAATGCCCTTTTTAACAAGTCTATTTCCTTTCTGCCGATCTCTCTCTGCATAAGGGCAAGTTTAAGCTCTTGTCCCAAATGGCACCCTATTTCCTATGGGCCCTGATCAAAAGTAGTGCACTATGTAGAGAATAGGGTGCCACTTGGGATGTAACCAGCAGCCCGAGCAGTCTATTGTGATTGGCCTTGCGTATGGCACTTTGGTTGTGCAAGCAATAATTGCTTTGGCTAAAATGGCATTAATTGTGTTTGGGCAACACATAAAGCCATTGAAAAGTTTATTGGAATATGAATACAAAGGAAATAGTGTGAACAGGGGGATGTGTGGGCCCGGACAGACAGAGGGTGTGTGTGTGTGGGGGGGTCTGTGAGAAAGATGACTTAGAATGCAATGAGTAATGTGAAGCCTGGATAATATGGTGAGAGAATATATAGGGCACGACAGAGAAACCGGGAGAGAGAAATGGGGAGGGATAGAGACCAGGGGAGAAAGAGAATGAGAGGAGGAGGGATAGAGACCAGGGGAGAAAAGAGAGGGGGAGGGAGGAGAGAGACCAGGGGAGAAAGAGAGAGAGAGGAGGAGGGATAGAGACCAGGGGAGAAAGAGAGAGGGGGGAGGGAGAGAGACCAGGGGAGAAAGAGAGAGAGAGGAGGAGGGATAGAGACCAGGGGAGAAAGAGAGAGAAAGGGGAGGAGGGATAGAGACCAGAGGAGAAAGAGACAGAGAGGGGGAGGGATAGAGACCAGGGGAGAAAGAGAATGAAGGAGAGGGATAGAGACCAGGGGAGAAAAGAGAGAGGGGGAGGGAGAGAGACCAGGGGAGAAAGAGAGAGAGAGGAGGAGGGATAGAGACCAGGGGAGAAAGAGAGAGAAAGGGGGAGGAGGGATAGAGACCAGAGGAGAAAGAGACAGAGAGGGGGAGGGATAGAGACCAGGGAGAAAAGAGAGAGAGGGGGAGAGAGAGAGACCAGGGGAGAAAGAGAGAGAGAGGAGGAGGGATAGAGACCAGGGGAGAAAGAGAGAGAGAGGAGGAGGGATAGAGACCAGGGGAGAAAGAGAGAGTGAGGAGGAGGGATAGAGACCAGGGGAGAAAAGAGAGAAAAGGGGAGGAGGGATAGAGACCAGAGGAGAAAGAGACAGAGAGGGGGAGGGAGAGAGAAGAAGGCGAGAGAGATAGGAAGGGGAGGGGGGGTCTGTGAGAAAGATGACTTAGAATGCAATGAGTAATGTGAAGAATATATAGGGCACGACAGAGAAACCGGGGAGAGAGAAATGGGGAGGGATAGAGACCAGGGGAGAAAGAGAATGAGAGGAGGAGGGATAGAGACCAGGGGAAAAGAGAGAGGGGGAGGGAGAGAGACCAGGGGAGAAAGAGAGAGAGAGGAGGAGGGATAGAGACCAGTGGAGAAAGAGAGAGAAAGAAAGGGGGAGGAGGGATAGAGACCAGAGGAGAAAGAGACAGAGAGGGGGAGGGATAGAGACCAGGGGAGAAAGAGAGAGAGAGGGGGAGGGAGAGAGACCAGGGGAGAAAGAGAGAGAGAGGGGGAGGGATAGAGACCAGGAGAGAAAGAGAGAGCGAGGGAAGGCGAGAGAGATAGGAAGGGGAGAGAGGGGGAGGGAGAGAGACCAGGGGAGAAAGAGAGAGAGAGGGGGAGGGAGAGAGACCAGGGGAGAAAGAGAGAGAGAGGAGGAGGGATAGAGACCAGGGGAGAAAGAGAGAGAGAGACCAGGGGAGAAAGAGAGAGAGAGGAGGAGGGATAGAGACCAGGGGAGAAAGAGAGAGAGAGGAGGAGGGATAGAGACCAGGGGAGAAAGAGAGAGTGAGGAGGAGGGATAGAGACCAGGGGAGAAAGAGAGAGAGAGGGGAGGGATAGAGACCAGGGGAGAAAGAGAGAGAGAGGGAGAGGGATAGAGACCAGGGGAGAAAGAGAGAGAGAGGAGGAGGGACAGAGACCAGGGGAGAAAGAGAGAGAGAGGGGGAGGGATAGAGACCAGGGGAGAAAGAGAGAGAAAGGGGGAGGGAGAGAGACCAGGGGAGAAAGAGAGAGAGGGGGAGGGAGAGAGACCAGGGGAGAAAGAGAGAGAGAGGGGGAGGGATAGAGACCAGGAGAGAAAGAGAGAGCGAGGGAAGGCGAGAGAGATAGGAAGGGGAGAGAGGGGGAGGGAGAGAGAAGAAGGCAAGAGAGATAGGAAGGGGAGAGAGGGGGAGGGAGAGAGAGGGAAGGCGAGAGAGATAGGAAGGGGAGAGAGGGGGAGGGAGAGAGAGGGAAGGCGAGAGAGATAGGAAGGGCAGAGAGGGGGAGGGAGAGAGAGGGAAGGCGAGAGAGATAGGAAGGGGAGAGAGGGTGAGGGAGAGAGAGGGAAGGCGAGAGAGATAGGAAGGGGAGAGAGGGGGAGTGAGAGAGAGGGAAGGTGAGAGAGATAGGGAGGGAATAGAGAGAGGGGGGAGAGAGAGAGGGAAGGTGAGAGAGATAGGGAGGGAATAGAGAGAGGGGGAGAGAGAGAGGGAAGGTGAGAGAGATAGGGAGGGAATAGAGAGAGGTGGGAGAGAGAGAGGGAAGGTGAGAGAGATAGGGAGGGAATAGAGAGAAGGGGAGTGAGAGAGAGGGAAGGTGAGAGAGATAGGGAGGGAATAGAGAGAGGGGAGAGAGAGGGAAGGTGAGAGAGATAGGGAGGGAATAGAGAGAGGGGGGAGAGAGAGATAGGGAGGGAATAGAGAGAGGGGGGAGAGAGAGAATGAGTCCAGTGCTGTATCCGTTCTTACAGTAATTGCTATTTTTGTTCTAGCAGAGTAATATAAACAAATTCTATACATTCACATCTTTGCATATAGGTCATTTATCATTAACTCCATCTCAGATAAGAAACAAACTAATTGGTCACTTCTCAAATGGTCACTTCTTAGATGCAATTCACCTCTGGGAGAATGCTTAGTTATAAAAGTATATAGAAAAGATGTTACGATCTGATGATGTATTCTAAATAGACGAGACAGATTGATGGTTTTTACCAATGATGTCATTAAAAGAAACCACATAGAACATTGTCTGAATGTGAGATTCTAGACTTCTTGATATTTTAGTCTCTTTGCTCTGATTGGACCCATTACAATCCTCAGAAGACAATATGAGGCTAAATTTACCAGGTTATTACATCATGCAACCCAAGCAGGTTCCAGCTGCACATGCTGATCCACACTTGACTTGACACCATTCAACCAATTAACAGGGAACTGGATGATAAATGTTTCTCCCCTCAACACATGTGAAGAGACGCTAAACTCAGGTCAAAGGCCCCCAATTCGATGCTCCCACATTGGACTCGAGCGTTTACAACACTGAGGTTAATGGACGATCAAAAACAAAAACAAAATATTTTATTTTTTAAACTGCCTCCAAATAAGATGTCATATTTGGACACATTTTTGCAAATCAAATGTAATGTTATTTGTCACATGCTCAGTAACAAATACAATTTGATTTGATTCAACAAGCTGTACTAGTGGGTTGATAGCGTAAAAGGACCTACGTCAGTGCTAGACCTTGCAGGGGGGGCATTCATTTGCATTGTAAATAATGACATCAGTTTAGAAGAGGGCACTCCCTTCTCTCCTCTCTCTCTCACACTTCTCTTATATCATAGTGGAGACCAGAGAGCAGAGACCAGAGACCACAGAGTCAAGACCTCTCTGCAGGGGCCTGGCATCCACTACTGTTTACACACACACACACACACACACACACACACACACACACACACACACACACACACACACACACACACACACACACACACACACACACACACACACACACACACACACACACACACACACACACACACACACACACACACACACACACACACACTTTTGTGCTAAAGAGAATGTGTCCTATTCTTGGGCCCCAGAGTTGTCCAGACTCCCAGCCTCTCTGTCTATTTGGCAGTTAAGCCTTTGTGCTCTGTTCTGCTCCAGGGCTGAGGAGAGGACACTGAAGAAGATGGTCTACTCTAGTCCTTCTCTATGAATGCACCATAACTAGCTCAGTAGATTTAAAGGGAGAGCTCCGAGTCAATCATTGTGCCTGTAGATTAGACAGTCACCCTCTTCTTCTGCGGTTTCCGTTCAACCATCTTATTCTATGGTTTCTGTTTCTCTTAAACCACGGTGCACTGAGCTGAGTGTGGTGTCATGTCGTTAGCACATGCTTCATGCCAGCATGCTCTCTCTCTCTGGGGAGGTTGCTGTTCACATGCATTTGTATCGCCAGGCTGTTTCTCTCTGCAACAACACATTTGCATAGCACGCACCAGAGCCTACCGTTGTCTGTCTCTAATAGCCAGCTCTGATTTGATTCTGTGACTGTAATCTGAAATTCATAGTGAAATTAATTAGGCATTCAAATTGTAATTCTTAAACATACGGTAGGCCTTCATGAAACTAGACTAATTTATAACATGGAGAATGTTGTAAAACATGAATTATGTGTCTATTATATAAGCTATTTCTTGATGAAAGTATTACAGATATGATGATTGTTCACATATATAGTCCACATGTATCATAACTATGTAAGTAGCCTATTGAGATGTTTGTAAAATGCACTCTCTGCTCTCTGTTGATCCCATATCCTTTACTAGCCACCATATTTGGCCCCTAAGTAGGCTACAAAATATATAGGGCCACAACAAGTACATGTTCAATCAAAGGAGTCTATGATACATAAGGCCAACATTCAAAAACATGTCTGTATCAGTTAATGAATTGTCCAACGTGCGCCAAGTCTGTACTAGGGTCACAAGGCGAGCCAATCGAAACAAAGGATACAGAGACGACAGTAGCTCCACCTCTCCCTCTTTCCAACTCCGCTGGTTGGTTTATACATGTATATAATCCCAGAGCTGACCCAGAAAAGTAACTCCGGTGACGGTGACACGTACTAGAAACTCATCTCGCTCGCTCCACAGTGCACTAATTCGATGAAATACATGTATTTGGAGCATCGCCTTTGGAAGTAAAGACGGACATCTAATACCAGAAGCAGAACTCAATAGAACTTCAGAGCAAGGACAATTAGCTGGTAAGCGTTGTCTAGTGAAGGGGACAGTCATTGCAGAGAGAGAGATTGAAATTGAATTGAATTGAGAGAGAGAGAGAGAGAGAGAGAGAGAGAGAGACCGTGTCATATTGCTGAGGGAAGGTAGGAGAACCATTGTTCGGGTGATTTTGTTTTTATTTGCGATTTCTTACGTACCCGATTGTTCAGACACCCGCAATATTGCAATGATACTGTATAATAAATTACTAAACGATTGAATTGTATATATTGAAAAATCGAGTTTATTTAAACCGGATTATTATTTTTGTTGATATGTGGTATACGTTTTTTACATTTATTTTACTCTTCAATGAAATCGGCCCCTATGCAAATCCCTAAACTACACGGCTAAAAGCTTTAGAATTGTGATATGTTGTGTAATAATTAGTCTTCAAGAAAATACCTCGATAATTATTTGTTGCTCGCCATTTAGCATTTTGCTAAATGTGGCATAGACGGAATTAATGTTAAGATCCCTAAATGTTTACGCGTGCATAGCCCAAATACAATTGTATGGATTTTGTCCGACTGTTGACAATACCAATCCACTGTGTTTTCTATCTAAATGATTGAGGTTTTAGAAACGATTGCATCGGATCGTAGTTTTTTTATTTTATTGCTAAAGCACAAAGAGGTTTGAATGGAAACCTTAGCGCCAGGGGCACTGGAGTTCATCTTTGGGGAAAAGAGAAGAACGAAACACGGAATTGTTTGTTTTCAAGCAGACAGTGAAAAGACAGAGAGACATGTACAGAGCCACACTCCTATGGTATCCAAAGGGCTGCACCATCATATTGTGTTCATGCAGTGATAGAGACACGCACGTTATTAACGATGTCATTCATTTTTAACCTTGCGTAATTGTGCGTGGGAAAATTATGCGTTGATGTGCCATTTTAATTCTGGTGTTACAGAGGTGCCACAAATACAGATTATGTTCTGAATTAATGAATCGTAGGACATTTTCTTTAATTTTTCTTTCCATTGTATTGTTCCCAAAAATTGTAATGACCATCTTGTCCATTCGTCACTGCTTAACGAAATGTTTGTAAACGTTGGTTTCCTTTCGCGCGGATGCATTTTACTGTCATAGTGCACGTAGCAATTTATTTATTACTATGTAACTACAGATTAAAATTCGACAAGCGATCCTCTGCGTCCTTTCAACGAAAAAGGTATGGCTGGTATTTCCCACCGTGCAATAGGCTAAATACTGGCAGCGGATACATGCAGTAGGCTATGCGTAATGTTGTTGTGGTCAAAATTACAGTCAAACCAAAGTGTAAATGCCCCCTAAACGTCATCTGAATAGATGTCAAGGAATACTGACTCAACACTGTTTGAAATACTCATAGTATACTGTCTATCGCTATTGAATTACTGGAACAGTCATGGTATAGGGCTGTGTTGGGAAATGTTACGTTCTCAGGGGGCTGTATATCGCTCAGATTTATCTGATGATGTAGAGAAAGGGGGATACCTTATCTTCCGCATTTAACCCAACCCCTCTGAATCTGAGAGGCGCATGGGTTGTCTTAATCGACTTCTTAATTAACTGTCTTGCTCAAGGGCAGAACAGCATATTTTCCAACCTTGCTGGCTCGGGGATTCGAACCAGTGACCTTTTGGTTCCTGCCCGAATACCCCCAATCAAGCCACTTATTAATCTATTCCACTAATAGCAGACTACTTTTGCAACTAAAATGCAGTAACGGTTTCGATGCAAATGTTTTTATACAGAGTCATCATCATAACTAACGTAAACATTTCCCTTCCTCCTGCAGGGTGACAGAGAAGCCATGGCAGACCACATGATGATGCCCATGTCCCACGGCCCTGCAACGGCCCTCCACGGCTACAGGATGGGGGGTATGGGCGGCCCTCCTCAGCAATCTGTGCCCCAGCCTGGCCTCCGCACCCTCCCCAACGGCCAGGTCATGCACTACGGCAGGGTGCCGCAGACCTCCATGGAGGCCGCCATGAGGCAGCGGCCCGGACTGGGGATGGTGGGGCCGGCTGGGATGAACGGTCAGGTGAACAGCCAGGTCAATGGGGCTCAGATGGGAGGACACCACCACCAGATGAACCATATGATGTATAACCAACAACAACAGCATCAACAACAACAGCAACATCAACAACAACAGCAGCAGCACCACATGCAACAGCCCCAGCACCCTCAGCAACAGTACCACCCCAGTGGGCTCACCTCCCAGCAGCTCATGGCCTCCATGCACCTCCAGAAACTCAACACCCAATACCACGGACATCCACTGGGGCCAGTCCAGGGCCATCACATGGCCAACGGGGCCCAGTACAGAGTAGGGCCGGGTCAGCTGGCCAGCATGCAGCACATGGGTCAGGGTGGGCCAGGTATGGTGCTGGGACAGAATATGGACATAGACCTCATAGATGAGGAGGTTCTGACAGCACTGGTGTTGGAGCTGGGTCTGGACCGGGTTCAGGAGCTCCCAGAACTGTTCCTGTGTCAGAACGAGTTTGACTTCATTCCTGACTTTGTTTCTATGAAACAGCAGCCGAGCACCGTGAGCTGCTGAGAGATACACAACCGCCAGATGAAGAAAGACGCTGTAAAAACAGGCCCGGCGCCCAGAGAAAGACTGAACCACAAACTAGACTAGCTATAGCAGCACATACAAGAGGAGACAGACTCTCTCTCTGTTCTATCTGTGTGAGTTTAGGCTATCTGTCTGTGACCATGTATATTAGGCCTACAGAACACACCTGTGAATAGTAGGCCTACCTGTTTTTAAGATTAATTGTAAGGACAGAAAGAGAGGAGAAAAAAACAAAAGCTTGCTCTGCATCAGGCTGGCATGAGATCTGAGCTCAGTCAGCCCAGCCACAGGTTGGCGCTCTCTCTGACGCAGTGGCCTCTGTCTAATCTGTACTGCCTTCCATCCTGCCTCTGGGCTGCCACCCATGTCATAGTGTCACTGTGTGTGCTGAGTTCTGTGGGATGATTGTAGACTCATTCAGCAGGACAGGAAGACGAGACAGACAAGCTGAGACAATACAAAGAAAGACTATCTTGCTTCACCTGGGACTACTAGATTCAATCTATGGCTTATAGAAATGTATTTATTTATGAATTCACCCCACCAAGTAGTTAGCGGACATTTGACAAATTGAGTTGTTAAAGAAGTTGGTGGTCTGATTATGAATTAGATTGCTGGGGAAAGAGTTGTTCAAAAAAGATGCCTAACTATATTGTGTGTATGTTGAAGGCTGGTTCTTCAAAACAGGCTTGGAGGATTTCTTCCTCGTTACCTTAACATTTCCTTTAGTAAGAGCCTGGGGTTAGTCTCTGATTGGTTGGGAGTTAACTGTGTTAGCCTGGGGATCTGGTTCCTCTTCCTAACATCATCTGATGACATCATCAGAACAACATTCTATTTATCATTAGGCTGCAGTTATACGAAGCAATTTTCACGCCAACTTTGGTAGCATGCAACTGAGTTGCTTCTTGATCGCTTCGTGAAACACCTCCTGCAATTAATAAGCAACTCAGTTGTATCCAGTTGCAACGTTTCAACTTTTTCTACTTGTTGCAAGCAACAGCCAATCAAAACAAATGCTTTTGTCACATGATCCATTCGAAAGGTTCAGAACTTTGAGCCACTCGTCATGTCAACAACACATCTGTCAGTGCTGCGGGAACTGTGATCAAGGTAGACAGAAGAGACATTTGCCAAATGGTAGCGGTATAATTAGATATTGGCATCAGGGCTAGTTTAGGTTTATGTACATGCTTTGGCAGTCAATACCATGTAATTTTTGAAGTGAACCCAGACCTCTCTGACACGTTTCAACTGATATTTTGTTCCGCGTGAACTGCACTAGCTCGCTAAGTTAGGTAGCTTAGTTTGTTGCTAGCTTGATAAAACAGTGCTGGCAATTTCATTTTGGCTAGCTAATTAAAATGTACTGCCAGCATTTTGGCTAAATCAATCTTTATACAATAAGCAACTGGTTGGATAAACTAATAATTTATGAAATCAAGATGTAATGCAGCAGCTGACATTGGGTGAGTTTAGAATTCTCAAACCATATTGAATCACAAAACAAAAGCAGCTTCAATTTGATTGGCTGTTGCATACCATTTAAATTGCATTTGAGTTGCTTTGTGTATCAGCCAAGTTGCTTGAAATGATGTCTCTTGCAACCTGCAACTGCAAATAAAGTTGTGTGAAAGTTGCTTGGTGTAACTCCACCTTAAAAACGTACGTTTCCTTGAATATTACATGTCCTCAGTTTAATCACTGGCAAAGTAGTGCAGCACATACACAGTAACATCTCTATAGTAAGAGAAATACAAACACACCATGCCTGTCTTAAAATACTGCTCTGAACACTAAGGGTCAGCTTCTACAGTCAAACAGCTAGATGCTCTGTTTCAGTAGAGTCTTAATGACTACTTTATATTGTGTCTCTACTGGTGGGCCGAGGGAATACACTGGATAGTATTTAAGGAACAACACACATAACATAACGGTGGACTATTTTCTGTACATGTCTGTGACTGGCACAGAAAGAAAGGCAGGGGGGAAACCAGTACCTCTCAGTCTCAGGTCATTCCCTGAGTCATAGAGCTCACTTTAGACTTTTAACAACATTTTGACCATTAAAAGACATGAACACAAAGTGTTAGACTGTGAGAAGTACATTCATCTAGCGCTGTAGCTGGGGGGAATCCTAACCTCCACTGAATATTTACTTAGCCATGCATTGATGTCAATGGGAGACCAAGTGAACATTTGATCTAAGTAGAAGTTAGGATTTGCCCATCTGTGCGTGAACATCTTGTGTGTGCAGCTTGCAAGGTTCTTCTTTAATGGGAAGTGACTGAGTTTGGTCCTCGGACTTAAGCTTGGCCAATGTGCTGACTGGGTATGAAGACCTGTACAGTGGAGGCTGCTTCAACTGCCTTGAACTGTGGACAACGTTCATTAGTCCAGTCTGTGGACACAGCATAGTGCTAGGCACTACTCCGGCAGTACTTGGTTTGTTTAATCGTTGTTTAAAGCTGCCTCTCTTTACCTGTGGCATTGATTTCATTACCGAAGTGGGCCAAACCCAACAGGGCAGAGCAACACAGACATGCACGCACTCACACACAGGTTGGTTGCTGTTTCCATAGATTTGCTTACTCGGCTGGTTCTCCTGTTTAGATTTAATGACCAGTTCACACACGCTTGTCTTAATTGAGGTCATCCAGCATGACAGCCCCAATGACTTGGTAATTAGAAAACTTGGCACTCAAAAGTAGTGTGCTCTATATAGGGAATAAGGTGCCATTTCGGACACACCCATGGTAATTAGAAAATGGTATTTTTCTGTGGTGGTGCAGTGTTCTTTCCCCCTGGCCCCTGTGCATAATGATGTTTTTGCAAGGTTACTGCTCCAGTGACTAGTACGAGAACTTCCTGTCCTGTTCTGTTGTTGAGTTATTTGTGGAGATGTCAGAACAGAGAGGTTGGAGGAGCAGTGAGTGGTTGAAGAGGGGATTGGGGGAAGGGGAAAGCTTCCCTCTGTAATGCATTGTGGTAATCTGTTCCAATACCAGAGCTACACTCACTGGTGTCTCAGCTCTTTTTCTAGCCTGGAATCCAAAGGGAACATCGCTGTATTTCACGATTGTTTCACTTCACTGAATCAGTTAAATAAAATGCATATATTCCGTTTGGATTCCAGGCTACTCTTAACCCCCTCTCTCTCCTGGAGATCTGCCATATTGCTGAGCTCTGAGCACAAACAAACAATGGACAACAGAAATTACACTCATCGTGGCAAAGGCCAACCATGGACATGCACTGGGGCCGATCCAGGGCCAACACCTGGCCAACGGGGCCTAGTACAGAGTAGGACCAGGCCAGCTGGCCAGCATGCAGCACATGGGTCAGGGTGGCCCAGGTATGGTGCTGGGACAGAATATGGACATAATTACCATATCTAGAAATTTCCTGTGGTCGGTTTATCTGTTACCAGGCTATTTATGGCTATCTTGGTCTTATATCTGTCTAGATCTGGGACCAGGCTTTTTAGGGCAGGTTCACAACCCCTCATGAAAAAGTAATCCATTACAATCTGAAAATAACATATTTTTGTTTGTCTTTTAAGCCTTAGAGAGATAGTAGCCTCTCAAAGTCATTTGATCACAACTATATCAATAATATTTCAGCCTTCTTGTGTATGGTGTCTATGTACTGTAGAATAGAGGTAAAGTTGACATAATTAAGGTACGATTCAAAAATCATTGTCAGATATAATTGTTATTAAAGGCTGATGTTGATGTGTTTAATGACAAGAGATGAGGGTTTATCATCCATTTGACAAACAGGAGTGTTGATATAAATAGGTTTCCTGGTAAAACCAGACTGAATGCTGGGCTTACCATTAAGTGCAGCATTCAGTCTGGTTTACCCAGGCTAACAAACAGTCACATTATAATAAGGGTTTGGGTACAGCACAGGCCTGAAGCTTTAAGACCTAGTAGACTGCATGTGAACATTGTGAAAAGAGATGTGATGTCACCACTTTTCCACACATCCGCTGAGAATGTACAGCAGAACGGAATGCAATGTGGGAGCTGGAGTCTTAAGATGGTGGATACATTTGTGAGATTGTATTGTAAAATCCTTGTTCCAAATTGCTCCACTTCATTTAGGGGTAACCCCCCACCTCCCAACCCCCAAAGGCTTTTTTAATGTTATTGATTCTATTTTAAGAAAATGTATTTATTTTCAACAACAATAAAATATTTATTTAAAGAACTAGCCAGAATATGGAGTGTTTTTTAATGTGTATGTGTCTGTCTCTGTGTCTCTCTATGACTACTTGATGAGCTTTGAATACTCCATGTATGACTTTGTACTGAAACTTCACCTACTTCTGACAAAGAGACGATGAGTCTGACAATACCTCTGCTCTGGCACAGTGAGACATCTCAGCAGTGTGAATGTATGGGCTCTATAGCTGTCTCAATGGATATTGATGAACGGGAAACTATCATTAGATGACAGGTTTGACAGGTAGTTGTAGTTCATGTTAGGCATCAATACAAAACAACAGTACAAGTTGAGGCTCTTACAAAGTTGCCTGATGGTACTATTTTTACAGGAGAAGCCATGGTGATAATCCACAGACAGGACAGGTGCAGATGATAAGTTCATCTGGTCATAGCTGAGGCTCACCTTGACCTAAATAGTCATATTGTATAACAGAGGAGGCTGGTGGGAGGAGCTATAGGAGGATGGGCTTATTGTAATGGCTAGAATGGAATAAATGGAATGGTAGCAAACATATGGAAACCACATTTGACTCTGTTCCATTTGTTCCATTCCAGGCATTAAAATGAGCCCGTCCTCGTATAGCTCCACCCACCAGCCTCCACTACTGTATAACTACCTATCTGGGGCCTAGTCCACTCCCAGTCAAGGCTATTCCAAACCATGGGCTGTCATACTGTAGCTGTAGTAAGGACTGTGCTGAAATCAGAGTCCCTTTACCTGTTTTTCCTTCCTGATCTTTATTTAGTAGGTTTTAACATTTCAAATGTACAATACCTGCTATAAAGCCCTTATATCAGTCATTCAAGTCAGGTGTTGAGTACCTGTATGTCTGTCTGTCCACCACAGCCCGCATAAGCTCTTCCTGAGTCACCACTCCTATTTTCACTAAAACAGGTGTTGACAGTTTTACTGTAATACACCACAGTCTAACTCTCCTTAAATTACCCTCAGGCTAGTGTAGTCATTCTGGAAAGGAGGATTCACTGCAGTGATGATTCTCAGCCATGTGCATGTGCTCATGTCTGGGTTTCCTCTGAAATGACCCTGTGGCTGTTTGACTCTCCCTGTCTCAGAAATGACACTCCCTCCTTTCACTCACTCACGTCCTTCCGTTTCTCCCTATGTAACGACCAACCCTATTGGCTCCCTCCTGTCTCACCTCCCTCGCCGCTCCCTCCCTACTCCTTCCCATGTCTGTTTCTCCCTATGTAACGACCAACCCTTTTGGCTCCCTCCTGTCTCACCTCCCTCACCGCTCCCTCCCTACTCCTTCCCATGTCTGTTTCTCCCTATGTAACGACCAACCCTTTTGGCTCCCTCCTGTCTCACCTCCCTCGCCGCTCCCTCCCTACTCCTTCCCATGTCTGTTTCTCCCTATGTAACGACCAACCCTTTTGGCTCCCTCCTGTCTCACCTCCCTCGCCGCTCCCTCCCTACTCCTTCCCATGTCTGTTTCTCCCTATGTAACGACCAACCCTATTGGCTCCCTCCTGTCTCACCTCCCTCGCCGCTCCCTCCCTACTCCTTCCCATGTCTGTTTCTCCCTATGTAACGACCAACCCTTTTGGCTCCCTCCTGTCTCACCTCCCTCGCCGCTCCCTCCCTACTCCTTCCCATGTCTGTTTCTCCCTATGTAACGACCAACCCTTTTGGCTCCCTCCTGTCTCACCTCCCTCGCCGCTCCCTCCCTACTCCTTCCCATGTCTGTTTCTCCCTATGTAACGACCAACCCTTTTGGCTCCCTCCTGTCTCACCTCCCTCCCTCCCGCTCCCTCCCTACTCCTTCCCATGTCTGTTTCTCCCTTCGACCAACCCTTTTAGCTCCCTCCTGTCTCATCTTCCCTCCCTCTCCTTCCCATGTCTGTTTCTCCCTATGTAACGACCAACCCTTTTGGCTCCCTCCTGTCTCACCTCCTCGCCGCTCCCTCCCTACTCCTTCCCATGTCTGTTTCTCCCTATGTAACGACCAACCCTTTTGGCTCCCTCCTGTCTCACCGCCGCTCCCTCCCTACTCCTTCCCATGTCTGTTTCTCCCTATGTAACGACCAACCCTTTTGGCTCCCTCCTGTCTCACCTCCCTCGCCGCTCCCTCCCTACTCCTTCCCATGTCTGTTTCTCCCTATGTAACGACCAACCCTTTTGGCTCCCTCCTGTCTCACCTCCCTCGCCGCTCCCTCCCTACTCCTTCCCATGTCTGTTTCTCCCTATGTAACGACCAACCCTTTTGGCTCCCTCCTGTCTCACCTCCCTCGCCGCTCCCTCCCTACTCCTTCCCATGTCTGTTTCTCCCTATGTAACGACCAACCCTTTTAGCTCCCTCCTGTCTCACCGCCGCTCCCTCCCTACTCCTTCCCATGTCTGTTTCTCCCTATGTAACGACCAACCCTTTTGGCTCCCTCCTGTCTCACCTCCCTCGCCGCTCCCTCCCTACTCCTTCCCATGTCTGTTTCTCCCTATGTAACGACCAACCCTTTTGGCTCCCTCCTGTCTCACCTCCCTCGCCGCTCCCTACCTACTCCTTCCCATGTCTGTTTCTCCCTATGTAACGACCAACCCTATTGGCTCCCTCCTGTCTCACCTCCCTCGCCGCTCCCTCCCTACTCCTTCCCATGTCTGTTTCTCCCTATGTAACGACCAACCCTTTTGGCTCCCTCCTGTCTCACCTCCTCGCCGCTCCCTCCCTACTCCTTCCCATGTCTGTTTCTCCCTATGTAACAACCAACCCTTTTGGCTCCCTCCTGTCTCACCTCCCTCGCCGCTCCCTCCCTACTCCTTCCCATGTCTGTTTCTCCCTATGTAACGACCAACCCTATTGGCTCCCTCCTGTCTCACCTCCCTGCCGCTCCCTCCCTACTCCTTCCCATGTCTGTTTCTCCCTATGTAACGACCAACCCTTTTGGCTCCCTCCTGTCTCACCTCCCTCGCCGCTCCCTCCCTACTCCTTCCCATGTCTGTTTCTCCCTATGTAACGACCAACCCTTTTGGCTCCCTCCTGTCTCACCTCCTCGCCGCTCCCTCCCTACTCCTTCCCATGTCTGTTTCTCCCTATGTAACGACCAACCCTATTGGCTCCCTCCTGTCTCACCTCCCTCGCCGCTCCCTCCCTACTCCTTCCCATGTCTGTTTCTCCCTATGTAACGACCAACCCTATTGGCTCCCTCCTGTCTCACCTCCCTCGCCGCTCCCTCCCTACTCCTTCCCATGTCTGTTTCTCCCTATGTAACGACCAACCCTTTTGGCTCCCTCCTGTCTCACCTCCTGCCGCTCCCTCCCTACTCCTTCCCATGTCTGTTTCTCCCTATGTAACGACCAACCCTATTGGCTCCCTCCTGTCTCACCTCCCTCCCTCCCTCCCTTCCTTCCCATGTCTGTTTCTCCCTATGTAACGACCAACCCTTTTGGCTCCCTCCTGTCTCACCTCCCTCGCCGCTCCCTCCCTACTCCTTCCCATGTCTGTTTCTCCCTATGTAACGACCAACCCTTTTGGCTCCCTCCTGTCTCACCTCCCTCGCCGCTCCCTCCCTACTCCTTCCCATGTCTGTTTGTCCTGTGAAATGAACTACGTTGATCGCTGTTGACTGTTGACGCTTCCCTTCGCTCTCTCCTCATGATGACTCACCACACACACCTGTGTAGTTGGCTCACTGATTAGATAAGGCCTTGCTAAAGGTAACTGACTGAATGACTGGTTGGCTGGGGTGATCTCATAGGTAGGCTGCATTGATAACAGGCTCATTCTCATATAGTGTTTACTCCACAAGAGGTTGGTGGCAGAACAGGCTTGTGGTAATGACTGGAGCGGAATTAACGGAATGGCACCAAATACATAAAAAACATGGTTTCCAGGTGTTTGATTCCATTCCATTTTCTCAGTTCCGGACATTATTATGAGCCGTTCTTCCCCCAGCAGTCTCCTCTGGTTTACTCAAAGTTTCTTTGTAGGTCAACTTAGATGTTTTCCCATTCAGAATAACGCTTCAGGTCAACCTAGATATGGGTCTTTCCATAAACTAGGGTACCAGTGAGTATTTCCGACACTGGACAACTTGTTACAGCTGTTGGTAAATCGTTGATAATAATCTGCCAATTATTCTCACGTCGTTACATGAAGATATAAAGGAGGAACATAGCTACTGTATATTCAATAGAATTTACAAGTGGAATTAAAACCTATGTTTAACCTTTTCTCATAGTTGGCGTCTTAATGGATTTGTCTAAATTCGTGTGACATAAAACACGACTATGTAAATTGTCGTTATATCATATATTAATTAAGCATTAATCAGTTGAATTAGACATTGAACATGAAGACTGTAAGTATCACGGATCTAGCCATCGGACAGTATTTTTTATAGAGATTTCAGAAGTGCAGTGCAACTACGTAACATTTTGTGTCTGCCTATGTTACGGGGTGAAAACAGTTTGCATGGGCACGCAACTCCCCCGAAATGTAGGTGCTATTTCAAAATGCAAGGCTTCACCGTACCTTGATACTTAAAACCTATATGACTTTACTTGGTTCTTCAATAATTATGCATGATAGAGTACCATAGTATGAGTCATAATACCCATACTGTACAAACTAGCAGTCAAACAGGGAAATGGTTTGTTTATCCATCAGTAATTATTCCAATAGGGGATTTTATAAACACTTAAAATAAGGTCTGTGTTTTGTGTAGGTTTATCCTAGCATGATATTTTGATAAACGTGTAAATCTCTGTAGGACAAGATTAATTTGATCAACATATTCGCCTCTATTTACCCCCCAAAAATGAAAGGCTAATGTGACTATCATAAAGAACTCCAAATGCCATAATGATCTGGACGAGACTGCCGAATCGAGGCAAAGGTAAGAATCTCTGGATTTAACGATCTAATTTTAGCTAAATGTAGTAATGAATAAATTGAATACATTTCTTTAAATTGACATTTCTGTGCAAGTTTTAAATTGACACAATACCTGTTAGCAAATGTGTCAGCTAGTGTTGATTTACAGGAGCTTGCAGACATTTCCAGTCTTGCACGATATCTACTTTGATGCTAATTAGTATTTTCGAATCTGAGAGTAAATAGAGCCTAATATATTGATAAAAGTCAACTTGTCCGAGAGAAATTTACAGTGCCTTGCAAAAGTATTCACCCCCTTGGCGTTTTTCCTATTTTGTTGCTTTACAACCTGTAATTGAAACAGATTTGATTTGGATTTCATGTAATGGACATACAACAAAATAGTCCAAATTGGTGAAATGAAATGAAAAAAAAAAACTTGTTTAAAAAAATAAAAAATAAATTAAAACTGAAAAGTGGTGGGTGCATATGTATTCACCCCCTTTGCTTTGAAGCCCCTAAATAAGATCTGGTGCAACCAATTACCTTCAGAAGTCACATAATTAGTTAAATAACGTCCACCTGTGTGCAATCTAAGTGTCACATGATCTGTCACATGATCTCAGTATATATACAGTTGTTCTGAAAGGCCCCAGAGTCTGCAACTCCACTAAGTAAGGGGCACCACCAAGCAAGCGGCACCACCAAGCAAGCGGCACCACCAAGCAAGCGGCACCACCAAGCAAGTGGCACTATGAAGACCAAGGAGCTATCCAAACAGTTGTGGAGAAGCACAGATCAGGGTTGGGTTATAAAAAATATAACACTTTGTACATCCCACAGAGCACCATTAAATCCATTATTAAAAAATTGAAAGAATATGGCACCACAACAAACCTGCCAAGAGAGGGCCGCCCCCCAAAACGGACAGACCAGGCAAGGAGGGCATTAATCAGAGAGGCAACAAAGAGACCAAAGATAACCCTGAAGGAGCTGCAAAGCTCCACAGCGGAGATTGGAGTATCTGTCCATAGGACCACTTTAAGCCGTACACTCCACAGAGCTGGGCTTTACGGAAGAGTGGCCAGAGAAAAGCCATTGATTGCTTAAAGAAAAAAAATAAGCAAACGCGTTTGGTGTTCGCCAAAAGGCATGTGGAAGACTCCCCAAACATATGGAAGAAGGTACTCTGGTCAGATGAGACTAAAATTGAACTTTTTTGGTTATCAAGGAAAACGCTATGTCTGGCGCAAACCCAACACCTCTCATCACCCCGAGAACAACATCCCCACAGTGAAGTATGGTGATGGCAGCATCACTGTGGTGATGTTTTTCATCCGCAGGGAGTGGGAAACTGGTCAGAATTGAAGGAATGATGGATGGCGCTAAATACAGGGAAATTCTTGAGGGAAACCTGTTTCAGTCTTCCAGAAATGTGAAACTGGGACGGAGGTTCACCTTCCAGCAGGACAATGACCCTAAGCATACTGCTAAAGCAACACTTGAGTGGTTTAAGGGGAAACATTTAAATGTTGTGGAATGGCCTAGTCAAAGCCCTGACCTCAATCCAATTGAGAACCTATGTTATGACTTAAAGATTGCTGTACACCAGCAGAACCCATCCAACTTGAAGGAGCTGGAGCAGTTTTGCCTTGAAGAATGGGCAAAGGTCCCAGTGGCTAGATGTGACAAGCTCATAGAGACATACCCCAAGAGACTTGCAACCCTAATTGCTGCAAAAGGTGGTTCTACAAGGTATTGACTTCAGGGGGGTTGAATAGTTATGCACGCTCAAGTTTTCCGTTTTTTTGTCTAATTTCTTGTTTGATTCACAATGAAAAATATTTTGCAACTTGAAAGTGTTATGCATGTTGTGTAAATCAAATGATACAAACCCCCCAAAATCCATTTTAATTCCAGGTTGTAAGGCAACAAAATAGGAAAAATGCCAAGGGGGGTGAATACTTTCGCAAGCCACTGTATATGGTTATCAAAACGTCATCCCAGGGTAAGCCTACACAAAATACAAACCATATTTTAAGTGTTTCTAAAATCCTCTATGGGAAAAATGTATGGCAGTTAGACGGTTAGATTTAAAAGAGAAAGCATAAAGGTAGTGAGTTCATGTTTCCATATTTTTTTGTAGGACACCGAGTATACAGTGCGCAATTGTGTATGATAGACTATTGTGCAACACCAAACACTATTCTTTATTAATTATTTGGAATACAATCATAGCCGCAGGAAATAGGCATGCTGAGGGTGCTTCAGCACCCCCGAAGAACCATTTAAAAAATGAATGAATACAGTACCAGTTAAAAGTTTGAAGACATCAAAACTATGAAATAACACATATGGAATCATGTATTAACCAAAAAAGTGTTAAAGGAATCAAAATATATTTTGTTTTTGATATTTTTAAAAGTAGCCAACCTTGATGACAGCTTTACAAACTCTCAACCAGCTTGATGAGGTAGTCACCTGGAATCATTTCAATTAACAGGTGTGCCTTGTTAAAAGTTCATTTGTAGAATTTCTTTCCCTCTTAATGCGTTTGAGCGAATCAGTTTTGTTTTGACACGGTAGGGGTGATATACAGAAGATAGCCCTATTTGGTAAAATACCTAGTACATATTATGGCAAGAACAGCTCAAATAAGCAAAGAGAAACAACAGTCCATCAATACTCTAAGATGTGAAGGTCAGTCAATCCAGAAAATTTCAAGAACTTGTAAAGTTTCTTCAAGTGCAGTCGCAAAAACCATCAAGCTCTATGATGAAACCGCCACAGGCGGAGGACCGCCACAGGACCCAGAGTTACCTCTGCTGCAGAGGATAAGTTCATTACAGTTACCAGCCTCAGAAATTGCAGCCCAAATAAATACTTTACAGAGTTTAAGTAACAGACACATCTCAACATCAACTGTTCAGAGACTGCGTGAATCAGGCCTTCATGTTCGATTTTGTTGCAAAGAAACCACTACTAAAGGACACCAATAAGAAGAAGAGACCTGCTTGGGCCAAGAAACACGAGCAATTGGCATTAGACCGGTTGAAATCTGTCCTTTGGTCTGATGGGTCCAAATTTGAGATTTTTGGTTCCAGACGCCGTGTCTTTGTTAGATGCGCATGTGCGTGGTTCCCACCATGAAGCATGGAGGAGGAGGTGTGATGGTGTGGGGGTGCCTTGCTGGTGACACTGTCAGTGATTTACTTAGAATTCAAGGCACACTTAACCAGCAGCGATACGACATCAAATAAAATAAAAAAGTATTTGTCACATGCGCTGAATACAACACTTGTAGACCTTACAGTGAAATGCTTACTTACAAGCCCCTAACCAACAATGCAGTTGTAAGAAAAGTATGTTTTAAGTAAAAAATAGGTCAGGTAAAAATGGAAAATAAAAGTAACAAATAATTAAACAGCCACAGTTAAATATCAATTGTGAGGTTATATACAGGGGGTACGGGTACAGAGTCAATGGCACCAGTTAGTTGAGATAATTGAGGTAATATGTACATGTAGGTAGAGTTGAAGTGACTTTGCATAGATAATAAACAGAGATTAGCAGCAGTGTAAAAGTGGGTTCTGGGTAGCCCTTTGATTAACTGTTCAGGAGTCTTATGGCTTGGGGGTTGAAGCTGTTAAGAAGCCTTTTGGACGTAGACTTGGCACTCCGGTACCGATTTCCGCGCGGTAGCAGAGAGAACAGTCTATGACTAGGGTGTCTGGAGTCTTTGACAATTTGTAGGGCCTTCCTCTGACACCGCCTAGTATAGAGGTCCTGGACGGCAGGAAGCTTGGCCCCAGTGATGTACTGGACCCTACGCACTCCCCTCTGTCGTGCCTTGCGTTCGGGGGCCAAGCAGTTGCCATACCAGGCAGTGATGCTCTCGATGGTGCAGCTGTAGAACCATTCGAGGATCTGAGGACCCATGCCAAATCTTTTGAGGACCCATGCCAAGTCTCCTGAGGGGGAATAGGCTTTGTCGTGCCCTCTTCACGAATGTCTTAGAGTGTGTGATGTGGACACCAAGGAACTTGAAGCTCTCAACTTGCTCCACTACAGCCCCGTCAATGAGAATGGGGGAGTGCTTGGTCCTCCTTTTCCTGTAGTCCACAATCATCTCCATTGTCTTGATCACGTCGAGGGAGAGGTCGTTGTCCTGGCACCACACGGCCAGGTCTCTGAAATCTTCCCAATCGGCTGTCTCATCTTTGTCGGTGATCAGGCCTACCACTGTTGTGTCATCGGAAAACTTAGTGATGGAGTTGGAGTTGTGCCTGGCCATGCAGTCATGAGTGAACAGGGAGTACAGGAGGGGACTGAGCATGCATCCCTGAGGGGCCCCCGTGTTGAGGATCAGCGTTGCGGATGTGTTGTTTCCTACCCTTACCACTTGGGACGGCCCATCAGGAAGTCCAGGATCCAGTTGCAGAGGGAGGTGTTTAGTCACAGGGTCCTTATCTTAGTGATGAGCTTTGAGGGCACTATGGTGTTGAACGCTGAGCAGTAGTCAATGAATAGCATTCTCACATAGGTGTTCCTTTTTGTCCAGGTAGGAAAAGGAAGTGTTTGAGTGAAATAGAGATTGCATCATCTGTGGATCTGTTGGGGCGGTATGCAAATTGGAGTGGGTCTAGTGTTTCTGGGATAATGGTGCTGATGTGAGCCATGACCAGCCTTTCAAAACACTTCATGGCTACAGACGTGAGTGCTACAGGTTGGTGGTCATCCCCTCTGGTTCGCGCTTAGTGGGAATTTAATCTGTTTTCAACAGGACAATGACCCAACACATCCTGAATGTGTAAGGGCTATTTGACCAAGAAGGAGAGTGATGGAGTGCTGCATCAGATGACCTGGCCTCCACAATCACCCAACCTCAACCAAATTGAGATGGTTGGGGACGCAGCACTCCATCACTCTCCTTCTTGGTCATATAGCCCTTACACAGCCTGGAAGTGTGTTTTCGGTCATTGTCCTGCTGAAAAACAAATTGACGTCCCACTAAGCGCAAAAAAACAGATGGGATGGCGTATCGCTGCAGAATGTTGTGGCCACCATACTGGTTAACTGTGCCTTGAATTCTAAATAGATCACTGACATTGTCACCAGCAAAAGTACCCCCACACAATCACACCTCCTCCTCCATGCTTCATGATGGGAACCCCACATGCGGAGATCATCCGTTCACCTACTCTGCGTCTCACAAAAGACACGGCGGTTGGAACCAAAAATCTGAAATTTGAACTCATCAGACCAAAGGACAGATTTCCACCGGTCTAATGTCCATTGCTTGTGTTTCTTGGCCCAAGCAAGTCTCCTCTTCTTAATGATGTCCTTTAGTCTCTGTTTCTTTGCAGAAATTTGGCCATGAAGGCCTGATTCACGCAGTCTCCTCTGAACAATTGATTTTGAGATGTGTCTGTTACTTGAACTCTGTGCAGCATTTATTTGGGCTGCAATCTGAGGTGCAGTTAACTCTGATGAACTCATTCTCTGCTACAGAGGTAACTCTGGGTCTTCCTTTCCTGTGTCGGTCCTCATAAGATGCCAGTTTCATCATAGCGCTTGATGGTTCTTGCGACTGCACTTGGACTTGGTCTTTTACCAAATAGGGCTATCTTCTGTTTACCACCCCTACCTTGTCACAACAAAACTGTCTCAAATGCATTAATAAGGAAATAAATTCCACAAATTAACTTTTAACACCTGTTTATTGAAATGCATTCCAGGTGACTACCTCATGAAGCTGGTTGAGAGAATGCCAAGAGTGTGCAAAGCTGTCATCAAGGCAAAGGGTGACTACTTTGAAGAATCTCAAGTATAAAATATATTTGGATTTGTTTAACACTTTTGTGGTTACTATATGATTCCATATGTGTTATTTCATAGGTGTGTTGTCTTCACTATTATTCTACAATGTAGAAAATAGTAAAAATTAAGAAAACCCCTGAAATGAGTAGGTGTGCCCAAACCTTTGACTGGTACTGTATTTTTTTTAAATTATTTTTTACAAAAGTAGTGCACTGGTCCTTTATTAGTGGACCAATATAACCATCTGTAGCGCGGGCAAAATATCTAAATCTGCCCCCCTGCACCCCCTGCACCCCCTCCCTTGGCTATGGATATAATGACAACCAAATGACATAGTCTTTTGGGCTTGTTCACAATATGATCTGGTAATGAAGTAGCATGACAAATATATTTTAAACAGCATAAGGCGCTTGAATTGGCCAACTTGAACTTTAATTTGGAGCTCAGAAATTCATAAAATACTGGAATAGGCCTACCTTGAAAATCAAACATTTCCTCAATTTGGTGCGTGAAAGTCCTTTAAATCTTTGTAGCCAAATTACAATTTCTCCTGCTTCCTTCCATGATTACATTTTTGATTGGGGAGGGGGAGGGGGCGACCCATGTACAGCCAGGGCCTTTAAATGTACAATGATGTTGGCTTTATATCAGGGAGAAGTAAATATCTTTACAGCAAAGTGTTGGTGCTACAGTCACCCATGTGTCAACTCTAACGCATGTCTTATGAACAGTTTGCAGCCACACAACCTTCCCTATTTTATGGCTAGTGCACATGAAACCTCTATGTAACCAGCTTTACTCCTTGTGAAACATTAAAGCATTGCTAAACTGAGAGAAGTCCGAAGTTTTTTAGCTTTCTCCTCTCCCTCTCTCTGTCTCTCTCCTCTCCTCTATCTCTCCCCTTTTCTCTCTCCTCTATCCATTTCCCCCCTCTCAGTTCAATTAAATTTAAGGGCACTCTCTCTCTCTCTGTCTCTCTCCTCTCCTCTATCTCTCCCCTTTTCTCTCTCCTCTATCCATTTCCCCCCTCTCAGTTCAATTAAATTTAAGGGCACTCTCTCTCTCTCTCTGTCTTCTTCTTTAGTCAGGAATCAGCACGATTCACCAGACACAAGTACTTGGACTGAAGCCATCTCTCCAGTCTCTGTGATTTCTGTATGGTTGTCTGGACGTCACCAGCACCCTGCAATGGCTCCTAAATGCGTCAGCAGGCCTCCCCCCCCCCATCCCTCCCCACTCCAATACCTCAGCCTGAATCCCATGGATGGCATACTGTGTCCTTGAGGACTCTCCCTCTCTCTGACGAAGGCCACCCCTACCAAATATCTCCTCATATTCTCTTCTTTGCCTGTCTCTCTGCCTGCCTGTGTCTGTCTGTTTGTGTCTCTCTCTCTCTCTCTCTGTATGTCTGTGTCCGTCTGTCGCTCTACCTCTGCTTTTCAATGACATATGGAATTGGAAATTCAGGTCACTTACTGAATTGAACCACATTTATCCAGACACTTATTTTCTTTCGACAACCAACCCACCCTTCAACCATACCGAATGAAAACGCATCCAGTGTAAAATAACTAATTAGACATAAGTAACTGACTCACTGTTGAGTCAGTGCTGTCCAGGGTTGAGCCAGCCATGCTGACTTCGTGTCACTAGGCTTTGTCTGATCAGTGATAGGCTGATAGGCCTCCAGACATGGTAGGTGTCTCCAGACATGGTAGGTGTCTCCAGACATGGTAGGTGTCTCCAGACATGGTAGGTGTCTCCAGACATGGTAGGTGTCTCCAGACATGGTAGGTGTCTCCAGACATGGTAAGTGTCTCCAGACATGGTAAGTGTCTCCAGACATGGTAGGTGTCTCCAGACATGGTAGGTGTCTCCAGACATGGTAAGTGTCTCCAGACATGGTAAGTGTCTCCAGACATGGTAGGTGTCTCCAGACATGGTAGGTGTCTCCAGACATGGTAGGTGTGGTCGCTAGACATCAGTGATGTATTGGTCTTGTTTTCCTTTTCTTGTATAGCTCATTGGCCAACAGCACTGACACAAATAAGACTAATAATTCCTTTTTAAGACATGGGTGTGCAAGGTGGTAGCCTTAACCAACATCCACTTCCAGCTTTGGGATCAATTCCAATTGATTTAGTCAATATAGGAACTGAACTGGAAGATTCTTCAGTCACATCTCCAAGTACTCTCTCTTTTGGGGATTCGAGTAGGGATCAAAAACCCTGTTATCGAGTTGGTATGAAGAAGTGTTTGTCAGAATAAAGACAGAGTGATGTAGTAGCAGTCAGAGGGCCTCATTGTCTTCCTGAGAGTCCTGTTTTAAACACACACACACACACACACACACACACACACACACACACACACACACACACACACACACACACACACACACACACGCACACACACGCAGGCACACACACGCAGGCCCCAGGCAGGCAGGCCCCTGGCAGGCAGGCCCCAGCAGGCAGGCCCCTAGCAGGCAGGCCCCTAGCAGGCAGGCAGGCCCTAGCAGGCAGGCCCCAGGCAGGCAGGCCCCTGGCAGGAAGGCACCAGGCAGGCAGGCCCCAGGCAGGCAGGCCCCTGGAAGGCAAGCCCCAGGCAGGCAGGCCCCAGGCAGGCAGGCCCCAGGCAGGCAGGCCCCTGGCAGGCAGGCCCCAGGCAGGCAGGCCCCTGGAAGGCAGGCCCCAGGCAGGCAGGCCCCAGGCAGGCAGGCCCCAGGCAGGCAGGCCCCAGGCAGGCAGGCCCCAGGCAGGCAGGCCCCAGGCAGGCAGGCTCAAAGCACAGTTGGGCTCGGCTAGAGTGAGAAAGAAAGCGGAAAGAAAAGAAAAGAAGCTCCCTGTTAAACTGAATGGCGGTCTACAAATACCACTGTCTGTTCTTCTCCAAGGCTACTTTGTAATTTTGATTAGATTGGAATGCAGCAGTGTGTGTGTGTTTGTGTGTACAGCAGTTACTACCATCTTTCTCTTGAACATCACATAAGCGGACAAACAACCATGTGGGCCATCACACAGTCAGCACAACTCAACTCAACAACCATTTTGTATGCAAGAAAGGCATTTCACTGTACTTGTGCATGTGACATTAAAAAACATGAAACTTGTATCTTATACCACGTAGTTAATATCAATGATCTCTTTACAGGCATGGTAACCAATGAATTACGATGGATATGGATTTTACATGGACAGGGGGAACAAAGTAAATGAGGCTGAGGAGGCTATTGAGAACAATTGCTTATCTGTAGGGATTTGCGTGATGATGTGATCATAAGAAATGGTCGACTGAGTAGCAATGGCTGCCGACTTATCACTGAACAGCAAAACAGCAGGGGTGCTGTCATTTCTGTGTTTATCAAGATGTAGCCTAGACTATTGTATTTTTGGTAAGATGACAAATTGAGGATGGGTTTCAATACGGTCTGTAATAATATCTACGTGAAATGAAGATATTCATTCCCTGTCAAAGAGCGCCCATGAGATTCCTGCCTCCTATTCACACGACACTACCAATCTCTGGGACAGGCTTCCCAAGAAACACACACATAGCATCATAATGTACACTCAATGAACTGCAGATAGAGCACTGTAAACCGCCCGCGCAGCCTAAAGATGAGTCACCCCCAGCCAATGGAAAAGGGGGGTTTTCTGAGCAGTGTCTCCGTGTGGTGCAAGCGCATATGCTGACTCAGCCATGCAAATTCACTCCTCTGGTGAGAGGAACAGACCTACTGTGAACCTACGTAAGCCTCAAAATATTAACTCCCCCACTCTCATTCTCTATCTGTCTCTCTCTCTCTTTCTCCCTCTCTTTCCTCCTATTTTCTCTGTGTGTGTGTGTTTGTGTGTCTGGCCACATCAGAAGTTAAGATTGCTGTGTGTGGATGTGGCGACAGTGTAGACAACAAACACACACACACACACACACACCCACCCATGGCCCAAAGGCCCACTGTATTCACACACATAAACACATGTGCACCACTCACATACACTGGAAACACTATGGCCTCTACATACTGCATTGGTTATGCCTCGTAAAGACTGATCCCTGCCAGAAGCATTCCCCTTTAATGACAACATGCATGGTGATATGATGAGAAAACGACATGTGACATACCCTACAGGACGTGGGTTAGAGTTGAAGCGGTTTACACAGAGTAATATGACTCAGCCCCAGACAGACAAACATGCTGGTCAGTAGACACGTAAAAACTCACATACGCACACACAGACAGGCACACACACACACACACACACACACACACACACACACACACACACACACACACACACACACACACACACACACACACACACACACACACATACGCAGGCGCGTACGTGCATTCGGAAAGTATTCAGACCCTTTGACTTGTTCCACATTTTGTTACATTAAAGCCTTATTCTAAAATGGATTTAAAAAATAATCCCTCATCAATCTACACACAATACCCCATAATGAGCAAAAACAGGTTTTTAGAAACAAATATCACATTTACGTAAGTATACTGACCCTTGGCTATGAAACTCGAAATTAAGCTCAGGTGCACCCTGTTTCCATTGATCATCCTTGAGATGTCTCTACAACCTGATTGGAGTCCACCTGTGGTAAATTCAATTGATTGGACATGATTTGGAAAGGCACACACCTGTCTATAAACAGTTGAAGTCGGAAGTTGACACACTTTAGGTTGGAGTCATTAAAAATTGTTTTTCAACCACTCCACAAATTTCTTGTAAACAAACTATAGTTTTGGCAAGTCGGTTAGGACATCTACCTTGTGAATGAAACAAGTACTTTTTCCAACAATTGTTTACATACAGATTATTTCACTTATAATTCACTGTATCACAATTTCAGTGGGTTAGAAGTTTACATACACTAAGTTGACTGTACCTTTAAACAGCTTGGAAAATTCCAGAAAATTATGTCATGGCTGTAGAAGCTTCTGATAGGCTTATTGACATCATTTGACTCAATTGGAGGTGTATCTGTGGATGTATTTCAAGGCCTACCTTCAATCTCAGTGTCTGTTTGCTTGACATGATGGGAAAATCAAAAGAAATCAGCCAAGAGCTCAAATCAATTCCTGAACAACAGCAAAGGACATTGTGAAGATTCTGGAGGAAACAGGTACAAAGTATCTATATCCACAGTTAAACGAGTCCTATATCGGCATAACCTGAAAGGCCACTCAGCAAGGAAGAAGCCACTGCTCCAAAGCCACCATAAAAAAAGCCAGACTACGGTTTGCAACTGCACATGGGGAGAAAGATTGTACTTTTGGAGAATTGTCCTCTGGTCTGATGAAATAAAATAGAACTGTTTGGCCATAATGACCATCGTTATGTTTGGAGGAAAAAGGGGGAGGTTTGCAAGCCAAAGAACATCATACAAACCGTGGAGCACGGGGGTGGCAGCATCAGGTTGTGGGGGTGCTTTGCTGCAGAAGGGACTGGTGCACTTCACAAAATAGATGGCATCATGAGGCAGGAAAATTAAGTGGATTTATTGAAGCAACATTTCAAGACATCAGTCAGGAAGTTAAAGCTTGGTCGCAATTGGGTCTACCAAATGGACAAATGGACAATGACCCCAAGCATACTTCCAAAGTTGTGGCAAAATGGCTTAAGGACAACAAAGTCAAGGTATTGGAGTGGCCATCACAAAGCCTTGACCTCAATCCTATAGAAAATGTGTGGGCAGAACTGAAAAAGCGTGTGCAAGCAAGGAGGCCTACAAACCTGACTCAGTTACACCAGCTCTGTCAGGAGGAATGGGCCAAAATTCACGCAACGTATTGTGGGAAGCTAGTGGAAGGCTACCCAAAATGTTTGACTAAAGTTAAACAATTAAAAGCAATGCTACCAAATACTCATTAAGTGTATGTAAACTTCTGACCCACTGGGAATATGATGAAAGAAATAAAAGCTGAAATAAATCATTCTCTCTACTATCATTCTGACATTTCACATTTTTAAAATAAAGTGGTGACAAAGAACCTGACGCTCCAGAGTTCCTCTGTGGAGATGGGACAACCTTCAAGAAGGACAACCATCTCTGCAGCACTCCACCAATCAGGCCTTTATGGTAGAGTGGCCAGACGGAAGCCACTCCTCAGTAAAAGGCAAATGACAGCTCTCTTGGAGTTTGCCAAAAGGCACATAAAGACTCTTAGACCATGAGAAACAAGATTCTCTGGTCTGATGAAACCAATATTAAACTCTTTGCCCGAATGCCAAGTATCACGTCTGGAGGAAACCCGGCACCATCCGTATGGTGAAGCATGGTGATAGCAAAATCATGCTGCGGGGATGTTTTTTAGCGGCAGGGACTGGGAGACAAGTCAAGATCGATCCTTGATGAAAACCTGCTCCAGAGTGCTCAGGACCTCAGACTGGGGTGAAGGTTCACCTTTCAACAAGATTGGAGCGAAGGTTCACCTTACAACAAGACAACAACCCTAAGCACACAGCCAAGACAACGCAGGAGTGGCTTTGTGAACAAGTTTCTGAATGTCCTTGAGTGGCCCAGCCAGAGCCCAGACTTAAACCCGATCAAACGTCTCTGGAGAGACCTGAAAATAGCTATGCAGCGATGCTCCCCATCCAAACCTGACAGAGCTTTAGTGGTTCTGCAGAAAATAATGGGAGAAACTCCCCAAATACAGGTGTGCCAAGCTTGTAGTGATACACCCAAGAAGACTCGAGGCTGTAATCACTACTAAAGGTGCTTCCACAAAGTATTGAGTAAAGGGTCTGAATAATTATGTAAATTTGATTTCAGGGTTTTTTTCTCCCCAAAATTTCTAAAAAACTGTTTTTGCATTGCCATTATGGGGTATTGTGGTAGATTGACTAGGAGAAAAAAACAATTTAATCAATTTTATAATAAGGCTGTAACGTAACAAAATGTGGAAAAGTCAAGGGGTCTGAATACTTTCCAAATGCGCTGTAAGTGCACACACACATAAAATAGGAGAGAGAGAGAGAGAGAGAGAGAGAGAGAGAGGGGGGGTATATATTGTGAGGCATAAGTAGGTTCCAAGTGGGTCTGTGGATGACCACAGTAACAGACAGTATTATGTGAAAAACAGTGCAGATGTTTTTAGTGGGGCAGAAAAGGAGAACAGAACAGGATATGTGACATGAAACTTTGAACGATAACAGGAAGCAGACAGTGAGGTCTGTTTTACATTTGAGAAGATAGATACTGTTGGGATAATCTATTGGTTAAATCTAAAAATGACATGACTTGAATGAATTCTAAACCTTGAATGGAGCAATTATTGGGAAAGACAGTGGGCAGACAGGGAGACACACAGGCAGGCTATTGCAGCAGTCCAAAGACAGATACGTTTTTTCATTTTTATGGCAGATACAGACAGGCAGACTCCAAGCAATATGAGAAAAAAACATGTAATGTAAGCAGCCTCCATGCCCCTCCTCATTTCAATTCTCCCCTCCCCACCCCTCATCTCTCCTCTGTTTGAATTCTCCCCTCCCCTCATCTCTCCTCTGTTTGAATTCTCCCCTTCCCACCCCTCATCTCTCCTCTGTTTGAATTCTCCCCTCCCCACCCCTCATCTCTCCTCTGTTTGAATTCTCCCCTCCCCACCCCTCATCTCTCCTCTGTTTGAATTCACCCCTCCCTCATCCCCTCATCTCTCCTCTGTTTGAATTCTCCCCTTCCCACCCCTCATCTCTCCTCTGTTTGAATTCTCCCCTCCCCTCATCTGTTTGCTCCTCTGTTTGAATTCTCCCCTCCCCCTCATCGCTCCTCTGTTTGAATTCTCCCCTCCCCTCCCCTCATCTCTCCTCTGTTTGAATTCTCTCCTTCCCACCCCTCATCTCTCCTCTGTTTGAATTCTCCCCTCCCCACCCCTCATCGCTCCTCTGTTTGAATTCACCCCTCCCCACCCCTCATCTCTCCTCTGTTTGAATTCACCCCTCCCCTCATCTCTCCTCTGTTTGAATTCTCCCCTCCCCCCTCATCTCTCCTCTGTTTGAATTCTCCCCTCCCTCCCCCCCCTCATCTCTCCTCTGTTTGAATTCACCCCCCCCCCTCATCTCTCCTCTGTTTGAATTCTCCCCTCCCCTCCCCTCATCTCTCCTCTGTTTGAATTCACCCCTCCCCCCCTCATCTCTCCTCTGTTTGAATTCTCCCCTCCCCACCCCTCATCTCTCCTCTGTTTGAATTCTCCCCATCTCTCCCACCCCTCATCTCTCCTCTGTTTGAATTCACCCCTCCCCTCATCGCTCCTCTGTTTGAATTCTCCCCTCCCCACCCCTCATCTCTCCTCTGTTTGAATTCTCCCTCTCCACCCCTCATCTCTCCTCTGTTTGAATTCTCCCCTCCCCTCCCCTCATCTCTCCTCTGTTTGAATTCTCCCCTCCCCACCCCTCATCTCTCCTCTGTTTGAATTCTCCCCTCCCCACCCCTCATCTCTCCTCTGTTTGAATTCTCCTCTGTTTGAATTCTCCCCCCTCATCCCTCCCCACCCCTCATCTCTCCTCTGTTTGAATTCTCCCCACCCCCCTCTCCCATTCTCCCCTCCCCCCCTCATCTCTCCTCTGTTTGAATTCTCCCCTCCCCACCCCTCATCTCTCCTCTGTTTGAATTCTCCCCTCCCCTCCCCTCATCTCTCCTCTGTTTGAATCTCTCCCCTCCCCTCATCCTCCCCTCCCCACCCCTCATCTCTCCTCTGTTTGAATTCTCCCCTCCCCCATCCCCTCATCTCTCCTCTGTTTGAATTCTCCCCTCCCCACCCCTCATCTCTCCTCTGTTTGAATTCTCCCCACCCCTCATCTCTCCTCTGTTTGAATTCTCCCCTCCCCTTCCCACCCCTCATCTCTCCTCTGTTTGAATTCTCCCTCCCACCCCTCATCTCTCCTCTGTTTGATCTTCTCCCCTCCCCTCCCCCCCTCATCTCTCCTCTGTTTGAATTCACCCCCCTCCCCACCCCTCATCTCTCCTCTGTTTGAATTCTCCCCTCTCCCCTTCCCACCCCTCATCTCTCCTCTGTTTGAATTCTCCCCCCCACCCCTCATCTCTCCTCTGTTTGAATTCTCCCCTCCCCCTCCCCTCCCCCCTCATCTCTCCTCTGTTTGAATTCTCCCCTCCCCACCCCTCATCTCTCCTCTGTTTGAATTCTCCCCTTCCCACCCCTCATCTCTCCTCTGTTTGAATTCTCCCCTTCCCACCCCTCATCTCTCCACAGTTTAATTTCTCCCACCCCCTCTTCATGACTCATCCTCAGACCCTTTATCACATTAATAAGTGGGCATTATCACATTAATAAGTGGGTATTATCACATTAATAAGTGGGCATTATCACATTAATAAGTGGGCATTATCACATTAATAAGTGGGCATTATCACATTAATAATGTTTCCACTAGACAGCACAGCCACAAAGTTAAAATGGTATGTTTCCTAATTCATGAAAACAAAATATGCTTTTTTTGTCTTCATTTAAGATTAGGGTTAGGCATAAAGTGTGGTGTGTGTGCAGTGTGGTTAAGGGTTAAGGTTAGGGTTAGGATTAAAATCACATTTTAAGAAGATAAATGGTAGAAATAGGTGGGGTTTATGACTTTTCGGCTGTGGTAACTAGTGACGACTGAGAGGGAGGGATTGGTCTCTGCTGCCTCCTGGTGTATGTGGTCTAACACTGCAGCATAATGCAGACAAGGCAGCACTGTAATGCCTACTGTTCATCTCATTGGTGTATTGGAGATACTAGAGATATGTTTTAGCTTCCAGAGAGAAACCTTAACACATTAGTCAGTGACTGAGGGTAATGGGTTGTATTTCAATGGAAGGGTGGAATTATATCTATCGACATTCAGAAGGTTGGAAGTTGAACCTGGCCATTCATTCACATCAGTCTGCAGATGTTTGATCTGCACTCTGTACATTGGCACTGAGGGAAGTGTGGGGGTCCAGGGCCTTGGTTGTGCCCTGGGGACAGAGATGGGCAGAGATGGGCCCTTCCTGGAGATTCCCGGAGCAAGTCCAGATCAGGAGCCATGAAGGGTACCAGAGGCAGAGCTGAGCTGGGTGCTGCTGGGGTGACTGAAGGGACTTCTTGGTCTAGTGGTGTCGCTCGCCCTGCCTTCCCTAAAATCTGCATCAGCCTGTTCCCAAGGCTCTCAGTTGCAGGTGTCTTCACATGTGCCTGTGCCTGGGTGTGTGTGTGTACATGTATGTGTGTCTGTGTTGGAGCCTGTGTTGGAGCCTGTGTTGGAGCCTGTGTTGGAGCCTGTGTATATTCCTGTGCCTGTGACGGAGCCTGAGTCTGTGCGCTCTGCAGGGCAGCGATGGCCTGGCTCTGCTGGCGTATTTCCTGCAGAAGCAGTCGCTGCTCAGACAGAAGGACCTCCACACAGTGCTGCAGACGACTCACCTCCCCACTCCACCTCTAGGGGGAGACAGAGAGACAGGCCGTCACCTGCTAGCTGATTGCTGCTCGACTAACCACAATTTATAGCTAAAATAAGATAAGATAATCCAGTGCTAAGATAAAATAAGACTACTTGTCACACTTATGTAAGTCATCTGATAGAAGTTTCCTAATCTCCTGTATATCAACTACCTAATATGCCTCCACAATGACCCAGTCATAAAATAACTATTTAATGGGTCTTAATATCTACATACCTGCCTGGCCCACTCCTGGATGGCGCTAGCAGACAGCGGTCCCTCCACACTGCCATCCCTCCTGAGGAACACCTCTCCTTGGTCAGTCTGGTAAAGGCCCTGCTGGGTGAGGGCTGGAGGGGGCCGCAGGGTGAGGCGCAGCACCTGCAGGTGGAATAATAGAGACAGGGTAAGAGACTGACTGACAGGATAGTGACCAGAGTACCAGACAGGCAGATAGGGAGACAGACAGCACCTTCAGATTCTGGCTCTCGGGCCCCGGTCTGACCACTGGGAGGAAGGTCAGGGTGTAGGAGTGTGGTAACAGGGTAGGGTGGAAGCCCTTTAGGATAGAGTCCACCAGCAGCCGTGCCTGGTCCTCCTGTCTGTGGTCACAGCGTAGACCCCTCACCTAGGACGGATGGAAGTGATCCATTTGATGGTTAAGTTTTTAATCAAATTGATACAGTTTCATTACATTCTGTTTTGATTTGTTTATCAAGCTATTATATTCAATGACATTTTATTCAATCCATTATTCAAATCAAATCAAAGTTTATTTGTCACGTGCGCTGAATACAACCGGTGTAGACCTTACAGTGAAATGCTAACTTACAAGCCCTAACCAACAGTGCAATTTTTAAGTAAAAATGAGGTATTAGGTAAACAATAGATAAGTAAAGAAAAAAAAGAGCAAAACGACAGTGAAAATAACAGTAGCGAGGTCATATATAGGTGGTACCGGTACAGAGTCAATGTGCGGGAGCGCCGGTTAGTCGGGCTATTTGAGGTAATATGTACTGTACCTGTAGGTATAGTTAAAGTAACTATGCATAGATGATAAAAAGAGAGTAGCAGCAGTGTAAAAGAGGGCGATTTGCAAATAGTCAGGTTAGCCATTTGATTACCTGTTCAGGAGTCTTCATGTATTAATTTAGTGTCCTACTCACCACCCCGTCATCGTCCACCCCCGCCAGCAGGCTGCCCCCTCCACTGTTCAGGAAGGCACAGGCGTAGCGCCGCAGGTGTGCTCGGAACGACGAGCGCAGGTACTCTCCTGGAGGATGGGGTGGATGGGAAGTTGATTTTCTACTGTTAATGTTTTGTTTCCTTTTCTGTATCACGATGGTAAATACAGTCAGGTCCAAAATGATTGGCACCTTTGATAAACATGAGCAAATTAGACTATAAAATAAATTATACAAAATATTTTGTGTACATTTTATAATTATATTATTTCGTACTAATACATTTGCACAGAGAAATACATTTTCTTTAACAAGTAATACTTTTTTTTCTCAAAGATAGGTGTTAAAATTATTGTCACCCCTTAAGATACATTTGAAATAAAAACAAAAGTAAATCTGCATTCACATTCTCCTTTTTGAAGTTAATCTCAGTTTAAGGAACTGTATTGTGGCCTTCTATGGCCTCCTGTTTCACTGGGGTATAAAAGTCAGGTAACACGCATGTCAAATCCCTTTGTCATCCATCACCATGGTAAAAGGCAAAGAACTCACAAATGAAAAGAGACATGGTTGTTGACCTTCATAAATCAGGCAATGGGTACAAAAAATTGCCCAGAAATGACTAAATATACCACTTACCACTATTAGTGCATCCACTATAATGACTTTAAAACCCATGGAACAGTGGCAAACTTGCCTGGCATTGGACTCATGTGTATCTTGCACATTGAGGAAAATGGTTCAGGAGGCAAACAAAAGTCTAAGGGCTATAGTTGAATAATTACAGAACTTTTGTCGCATCTTCGGGTCACCGAGTCTCCAAATGTACAATTAGAAGCCACCTCCATGCCAATAGACTGTTTGGAAGGGTTGCCAGAAAAAAAAATTGAATTATTGAGAGCAACCAACAATGCCTGGAGTTTGTTAAACGGCTTTGGCATTTGGATTGGAACTGGTGCTATGATCAGAGGATGTAAAAATATAGCTTTTTGGCCACGCACACCAGTGGTGGGTTTGGCGTCGAAAGAAGGGTGCATATGCAGAAAATAACCTCATACCTACTGTAAAATATGGTGGTGGATTTTTGATGTTATGGGGCTATTTTTCTTCCACTGTGCCTGGGGCACTTGCCTTGTTAATAAATCCTGTTACGGATGTGGTTCCTGCAAAGGAACCAAATCAGCGGAAATTTCAGAGCGCCACCTATAGTACTCGATAAAACTCAAACTTTCATTAAAACACACACGCAAGATACTCAATTAAAGCTACACTCGTTGTGAATCTAGCCAACATGTCAGATTTGTAAAATGCTTTTCGGCGAAAGCATGAGAAGCTATTATCTGATAGCATGCACCCCCCAAAATACCTGAACGAGACCTAAACAAAAGATTTTGCGGTAGCCGGCGCTACACAAAACGCAGAAATAAAATATAAAACATTCATTACCTTTGACGAGCTTCTTTGTTGGCACTCCTATATGTCCCATAAACATCACAATTGGGTCTTTTTCCCGATTAATTCTGTCATTGTATCCCCAAAATGTCATTTTATGAAGGCCGGTCTGATCCAGGAAAAATCACCTTTTCAAGACGCAACGTCACTTTTTAAAATTAAAAGATTTGCCTATAAACTTTTACAAATCACTTCAAACTACTTTTGTAAACCAACTTTAGCTATTAATAAACGTTAATAATCAATCAAATTGATCACGGGGCGATCTGTATTCGATAGCAGCAAGTCTTGAAATCACCGTCCATTTTTTCACTTTCATAGCTTCCTCCGGTGCGCCCCAAGACAGGAAGTGCCTATACGTCATCTCATCAAGGATAAACCAGCCATGAAATGCCAGTACTGGCGGCATCGTGTGGAAGCTGTAGGCATTGTAACGGGAACCTCATCTATTTTCTATCGCCTTAGACAATACATTGACTGGCGGATGAATATTTTTTTTGTGTTTTTGGTGACCAGTTTTCCCAGGGATTTTTACTCCTGAACACGTTCTGTTATAACCACAGACACGATTTAACCAGTTTTGGAGACTTCAGAATGTTTTCTATACACACATACTTATCATATGCATATACTATATTCCTGGCATGAGTGCAGGACGTTGAAATGTTGCACGATTTTTTACAAAAAGCTGCGAAAATTCGCATCATCCGTAACAGGTTTTAAGGTCAATGGCATCATGAACTTGACCAATTACCAGGACATTTTAGCCAAAAACCCAGTTGCCTCTGCCAGGAAGTTAGGAAGCTGAATCTTGTCTGCAAGTGGATCTTCCAGCAAGACAGTAACCGCAAGCACACATCAAAATCCACAAAGAAATAGTTACAAATGTCAGCTCTTAATTTGACCCCTTTCATCACAGGAGGAAAATAATCCTGCAGCAGGAGGATTTGAATATCTGAACACATTTTTAGAATTGCCACCAGGGGGCAGCTGGAAGCGGGATTTGTATGCACAGTACCAACATTGTACCTTATGTAGACTACTTGTAGGCTATGTGCAGGCTACAGCGCGTCTTGTGTGAATTCTTATCTGGATCATAATGAATTGACATTTGTAGGGGGTAAATATATTTTTTGTTAGGGAAAATCGTATTTCTTTTAATCAATTGTTTTATTATGGTGAAGGCAAGCAATAGGCAGAATAAATTACTTGTTTCCTCAGTGCCTGTGTGGTCCAGTTGTTACAGCCACTGACCCCGACATGATTTTGAATCCAGCCCACTGCCCTTTGACTTATGGATGAAAGTCTATTTTTTACATATGAATTCTGTGTGGCTACAGCGTTAATTCCGCTACATAGGTTAATTCTGTGTGGCTACAGCGTTAGTTCCGCTACATAGGTTAATTCTGTGTGGCTACAGCGTTAATTCCGCTACATAGGTTAATTCTGTGTGGCTACAGCGTTAATTCCGCTACATAGGTTAATTCTGTGTGGCTACAGCGTTAATTCCGCTACATAGGTTAATTCTGTGTGGCTACAGCGTTAATTCCGCTACATAGGTTAATTCTGTGTGGCTACAGCGTTAATTCCGCTACATAGGTTAATTCTGTGTGGCTACAGCGTTAGTTCCGCTACATAGGTTAATTCTGTGTGGCTACAGCGTTAATTCCGCTACATAGGTTAATTCTGTGTGGCTACAGCGTTAATTCCGCTACATAGGTTAATTCTGTGTGGCTACAGCGTTAATTCCGCTACATAGGTTAATTCTGTGTGGCTACAGCATTAATTCCGCTACATAGGTTAATTCTGTGTGGCTACAGCGTTAGTTCCGCTACATAGGTTAATTCTGTGTGGCTACAGCGTTAATTCCGCTACATAGGTTAATTCTGTGTGGCTACAGCGTTAATTCCGCTACATAGGTTAATTCTGTGTGGCTACAGCGTTAGTTCCGCTACATAGGTTAATTCTGTGTGGCTACAGCGTTAATTCCGCTACATAGGTTAATTCTGTGTGGCTACAGTGTTAATTCCGCTACATAGGTTAATTCTGTGTGGCTACAGGGTTAATTCCGCTACATAGGTTAATTCTGTGTGGCTACAGCGTTAATTCCGCTACATAGGTTAATTCTGTGTGGCTACAGCGTTAATTCCGCTACATAGGTTAATTCTGTGTGGCTACAGCGTTAATTCCGCTACATAGGTTAATTCTGTGTGGCTACAGCGTTAATTCCGCTACATAGGTTAATTCTGTGTGGCTACAGTGTTAATTCCGCTACATAGGTTAATTATGTGTGGTTACAGCGTTAATTCCGCTACATAGGTTAATTCTGTGTGGCTACAGCGTTAATTCCGCTACATAGGTTAATTCTGTGTGGCTACAGCGTTAAATCCGCTACATAGGTTAATTCTGTGTGGCTACAGTGTTAATTCCGCTACATAGGTTAATTCTGTGTGGCTACAGCGTTAATTCCGCTACATAGGTTAATTCTGTGTGGCTACAGCGTTAATTCCGCTACATAGGTTAATTCTGTGTGGCTACAGCGTTAGTTCCGCTACATAGGTTAATTCTGTGTGGCTACAGCGTTAATTCCGCTACATAGGTTAATTCTGTGTGGCTACAGGGATAATTCCGCTACATAGGTTAATTCTGTGTGGCTACAGTGTTAATTCCACTACATAGGTTAATTCTGCGTGGCTACAGCGTAAAATCCGCTACATAGGTTAATTCTGTGTGGCTACAGAGTTAATTCCACTACATAGGTTAATTCTGTGTGGCTACAGCGTTAATTCCGCTACATAGGTTAATTCTGTGTGGCTACAGCGTTAATTCCGCTACATAGTTTAATTCTGTGTGGCTACAGCATTAATTCCGCTACATAGGTTAATTCCTCTTGGTTACAGGGTGAAAACAGAAACAACTCAAAGGTTAAGAGTTTAGACATTAATTCTGAGTGGTTAAAGTTAAGGTTTGGTTTGGGTAAGGCTTAAAAATAATAAAAAATGATGCACCCATGTTCATCAGTATTCATATTTTTCTTAGTGCTTACCTCAGCATTGTTAAAACCAATTAAATGTAACTAAATGTAATTGAAAATGTAATCTAAGTAATAAATATTTATCATCAGAGGGTCATAAACAATAACTAACTAGTAATGCTGCATAGGCTACACAAAGAAATGTTAATAAATGCTATATATGGGCGGCAGGGTAGCCTAGTGGTTAGAGCGTTGGACTAGTAACCGAAAGGTTGCAAGTTCGAATCCCCGAGCTGATAAGGTACAAATCTGTCGTTCTGCCCCTGAACAGGCAGTTAACCCACTGTTCTTAACTGACTTGCCTAGTAAAATAAAGGTAAAAAAAATATATATATATATAAAGAATTTGAAATGTTTTATACTTTCACTTTTGATACTTAAGTATATTTAGAACCAAATACTATTAGACTTTTATACAAGTAGTATACAAGTAGTATTTTACTGGGTAACTTTCATTTTTACTTGAGTAACTTTCTATTAAGGTGTCTTTACTTTTTACTTTTACTCAAGTATGACAAATGGGTACTTTTTCCACCACTGCATACAAGACACATTTTTGTACTCAGTTGCTGTGATGTGCTCACTTGAACAGGAAGGTCGTGCGGCGGTCCTTCTTGTGGGCAAACTTTTTCATCAAAGTCTGCCATTCTCTGGATTAATGGTGCTTCAAGACAACTGGGAGCTCGGGGAAGAAAACAGGTTGAATCATGACGTCAGTGATTTTCAGGTAGGAGAGTCAGAGCTCTAGAAAGAGAACAAAGTTCCCGACTTGGAATTCCAAGTTGGATGACCATTCAAAACCTTTTTTTCCCAGTCGGAGCTCGTATTTTTCCATGCTCCCATTTATCTTGAAGGCACTGAAGTGTGAGATTTCCCCGTTTTAAATTCCTAGTTGTTTTGAACGTAAATCATGCTGGATTGACAGCATGGCCAATGGATTCAACCTTTACTGGCCCATGGGGTTGTGTGTGAATGTTTAACATTTTAAACTTGGAAAAGAGACCCTTTCAGACAAATGTTTTACACCCTTAAACCCAGACTTGGACCACATACCCTCTCCATCGAATAGCAGGCAAGGGAGGCAAAATAATGATTGCTTTGCAATGTTTGCAGTTAGCCACTGATTCCTTGCAAACCACTCATTGTTGAATTTAAGCTTTCCGACCTGTTGTGTAATGTTTATGTCCAATGGCAGATGATATCTTCATATGACAAGGATTGAAAGGGATCTTCCAGTAGATTGTCGACATGATTCATGATGACTGCTTGTCTAGCTAACTAGCTAAGATGTTGAAAGTAAGACGTTAACATGAACAGTCCAATCAAAATGACGTCAAATCATGTTATATCTGTAGCCCATGACCTTGAGCCTTCTTGAATTCTGATGTAAATCTATGGCAGCACCCAAGGGGTCTTGAACTGCCAGGCTCTCCCTGTAGATTCTGAGGTGACGTAGTGTCCCCATGAGTGACAGAAGACTCAGCGAATTACAGCACAACTAGAGAAAATGACCAGTGCCTGTGCTTTCGCTGGCTGCCCTTCCACCACAGAAAGCACTGAGCTACGCTGAAACACCTGCATTTTGGAGTTGCCTTACTCAAGAAAGAGAGTATGCGGCTTTATCAACTCAATGATTTAAAAAAAATATTGTTTGCAAACTGATATGTAACACAAAAGAATGCCAACATAACATGCAAAACAGGCCCATTATTTTAATTGTATTTTTTAGCTAAACAGGTGGGGCTCAAAACAAGTGGGGTTCTGGCCCACCTTCCCTGAATGACGGGTCAACAGATATAGTGACCAGCCTGAGCCTACATTAGTCCAACAAGTTCATTGCATTTATTTTGTGAAGTTAAACAAATAGTCTGATAATTTACACACAAAAGAAAAGTGTATCAGCTTAATGAAATCGTCTTTGGGTAGGCTCAAATGCATAAACCTCTACGAAATGAAATATCAAAGCCACACAACACAGGCTTTCAATGCACATCAAAGACCAGAACTATATTGACAAATTATACATAGCCTAACTATAAAACATGGACGAGCATCCACACTGGAGGAAAGCTTATAGTTCTACAATAGGCCTACATCTATCAATCCACTGATGGCCCAAATTAACTCAGCCAGGGAAACATAGTAGCCAGTGTTTTCCAAACTCGGTCCTCGGGACTCCAAGGGCGCACGCTTGCTTTTTTTTCCCTAGCACGACACAACTTATTAAAATAATCAACTAATCATCAAGCTTTGATTATTTGAATCAGCTGTGTAGTGTTAGGGCAAAAACCAAAACGTGCACCCCGTGGCGTCCCCAGGACCGAGTTTGGGAAACACTGCAGTAACCTATCGGTTATCACTCCTTTCATTATGTGACAATGGATAGGCTAAGGCAGGGGTGTCAAACTCATTCCACGGAGGGCCGAGTGTCTGCGTTTTTTTTTTTTTCCCTTAAGACCTAGACAACCAGGTGAGGGGAGTTCCTTACTAATTAGTGACCCTAATTAATCAATCAAGTACAAGGGTGAAGCGAAAACACGCAGACACTCGGCCCGCCGTGGAATGAGTTTGACACGAGGGCTAAGGAGTAGCCTACAGAATGTAGCTTATTGGAATATAATCAAATAGATAGATTATAGAGCACTAGAATGTCACCAGCTGATGTCTAGTTAAACCCTCAATCAATACACGCTAAATTCACCTGCAGAGCTGATCCCAATTGCAACCATTATTGGTCACTTCATTACCGCTCCCTTATTAAACAGGGTTTCCCAAACTCGGTCCTGGGACTTATTGCGCTTCGCAGAGCAGTGCAGAACTGTTGTGAAGGAAGATGTCAAGGAAGTGAGTTTGTGTTTATACAGGACCTCCTGCCCCCACCTATCGTCAACCAGTCATGTCAATGCGGAGCTATATGGAGCCCTGCGCATTGTTACAAAATCTCGGAGGCACACGGCGATGCAGTATAGAGCTCAATTTGGCCTGGGATCAAGCATAAATTGTCTTTTAGTCCTTCTTGCAACCAAAGTCTTCAAGCATAGGAGGTTGGTGGCACCTTAATTGGGGAGGACGGGCTTCATGGTAATGGCTGGAACGGAACTATGTAATGGTAATCGAACTCAAACACATTTCTATGTGTTTGATACCATTCCATTCGCTCCATTCCTGCCATTATCATGAGCGGTCCTCTCCTCAGCAGCCTCCTGTGTCTTCGAGATATGTTCACCCTCTGATTGGTATTGAAATCACAACAACTTAGTATTTTTATAACAGCCTAAGGAATATTTATCTATTTGACAAGCATTCCGTAAAATATACAGTGCGTTCGGAAAGTATTCAGACCCCTTGACTTTTTGCACATTTTGTTACATTACAGCCTTAGTCTAAAATCTACACACAATACCCCATAATGACAAAGCAAAACAGGTTTCTAGAAATATTTGCAAATGTATTACAAATAAAAAACAGAAATACCTCATTTACATAAATATTCAGAACCTTTGCTATGAGACTAAGCACTTTTTGAAGCACCTTTGGCAGAGATTACAGCCTCGAGTCTTACAGGCTGACTACGTTGCGTGTGTGAGCGTTATAAAATACATTTAGAAATCCATATTATTCAATTATTGCACCCACACTGCTCGCGCTCGCCAACGAGCGTCTGCGTTGCCATGGGCTACAATACAAGTCAGTTCTATTTGTGACGCAGATCGCGCTCCAAGTCCTGCCTCTCCCATCTCCTCATTGGTTTATAGAAGCAGGTACCCACGTGCCATCTCCTCATTGGTTATACCCACATGGATGACTGAAAGACGAACGAGGTCAGTGGCGGTAATGCACCTAATTTATGAAAGTTGCCAATCGCAAAGAAAGTCAGGAGAAGAAAAGCCTGGAAGGAGGAGAGATGACTAGAAACGATTTGGTTGACCGTTTTATGTGTGGATTAATTGGCGGAGTAGAGGACCTTGTGCATTTCAGGTAAAATAACAACTCAATATTTATATCCCAAGACAAATTAGCTAGCAACTGCAAGCTAGCTAAATAGGACAAATTAGCTAGCAAGTACAAGCTAGTAAGCAGAGTAGCCTAGTGGTTAGAGCTTTGGACTAGTAACCAGAACGTTGCAAGTTCAAATCCCTGAACTGATAAAGTACAAATCTGTTGTTCTGCCCCTGAACAGGCAGTTAACCCACTGTTCCTAGGCTCTCAATAATTTGTTCATAACTGACTTGCCTAGTTAAATAAAGGTAAAACTTTTTTTTTAAAGCTAAATTGCCATAAATGTTTAATGCTTTTTGACCTGTCCCCAAATTAATATAATTGGTTCAGAGTTTGTTTTGATATTTTAACCTGCGTGTTGTGATCGCGTTTGGTGTGGGGGGACAAAATACATTTATGCACGATGGTACACGATGGCGCACTCGTGCAGCCGGGTTATTGGGTATGACACTACAAGCTTGGCACACCTGTATTTTGGGAGTTTCTCCCATCAAGCTCTGTCAGGTTGGATGGGGAGCATCGCTGCACAGCTATTTCCAGGTCTCTCAAGAGACGTTAGATCGGGTTTAAGTCCGGGCACTGGCTGGGCCACACAAGGACATTCAGAGACTTGTCCCGAAGCCACTCCTGTGTTGTCTTGTCTGTGTGCTGAGGGTCATTGTCCTGTTGGAAGGTGAACCTTTGTCCAAGTCTGACGTCCTGAGCGCTCTGGAGCAGGTTTTCATCAAGGATCTCTCTGTACTTTGCTCCGTTGATCTTTCTCTTGATCCTGACTAGTCTCCCAGTCCCTGCCGCTGAAAAACATCACCACAGCATGATGCTGACACCACCGTGCTTCACCATAGGGACGATACAAGGTTTCCTCCAGACGTGATGCTTGGCATTCAGGCAAAAGAGTTCAATCTTGTTTTCATCAGACCAGAGAATCTTGTTTCTTATGGTCTGAGAGTCCTTTAGGTACCCCCTTTAGGTAAACTCCAAGTTTGCTGTCATGTGCCTTTTACTGAAGAGTGGCTTCCATCTGGCCAGTCTACCATAAGGCCCTGATTGGTGGAGTGCTGCAGAGATGGTTGTGCTTCTGCGTGAATCTATTATCTTATTTGCGGACTGAGAAAAAAATACCTTTTATAAATGCATTTCATGCGATTCTACATTATTTTACATGATTGGAGACATGCAGAATCTTCTTTAATACCACAAAGGAGCCTGACAGCGAATGAATGCATGTTGCAGCACCACACACGTTTTCATTTCTATACAGGTTATTGTTAAAAAAGAGAATCGTCTAAGTTTGGAAACGTGCTAAGAACCAGTTACAACTGAAGTATGAATTCAAGAAAAAGCCATTTGTTTTTTTTAACACAGCAGCCACATATCATCAGGTTGGCCTAAATGCACTTTATTTTTGGAAATCATATTCTACGTTGACTGTGATTAGGGCATTAGATCATCTGCTACGTTAAATTAATAAAATAGGCATGCATAGATCACTGCATGATCCTCTAGCCAAAGACTGGCCAAAAGTGAATTCAAAGGTATTGACTTTATAGCCTAATAAGGCATTTTTTGTTTCATTATAATGTAATTCTAATACATACTTTTCATTTTATACAGCCTAAATGCGAAATTTATAGACATGTTGTTGAAGTTGTTGTTGAAATACTGAGTTCTCCTGCCTGTTGCGTGTCACAAATGTTTCACAATTTATAACTTAAATGGAAGGTTATAGCCTTGAAATAATAATAATAACATAGCCTAAATAATTCATTTTCGGTAGCCGAAAATGAATTAAATTAGGCTACCTGGCTTCCTCCTGACTGACTTAGAGTTAGTATGTAGTTTAATAGCGTGCTGAAATGTTGAACATCAATTGATAGTGACAGAATCAGACATTCTATAGCCAGTCTCCTTGGCTATAGAAGGTTGCACCGCAGCCTCTGAATGTCATAGAGACAAAACAAATATATAACCCATATGTATCGGAGTCACGTCTTTCCACAGCATTTTACAGGTTGTTTCTAGCACAAAGCATTGCTGAATAAAGCGTCATTATAGATCGCTTTATGTAATCAGGTCAATTTTTTATTTATCTTAAGCTAGACCTATGCTTTTAGAAATGTTATTTAACAAAAGCCACAATACTCTCAGATACCCCCTCAATTCGAGCCCTGGTTATGACTTAACATGGCTGGACCCCAGGAAGAGTAGCTGGACCCCAGGAAGAGTAGCTGCTGCTTTGGCAGCAGCTAATGGGTATCCATAATAAATACAAATACAAACACACCAAGCCCTTCACTGACACTGAGATACTTAAGGAGTGCATGGTGATGGAAGGAATTGGTTGACAAAGTCTACGGATACTAGCAGACTATCATTTCGTCTGTCGAACAGGTAGGCCTATCTCTTTTTTCTTTAATAGGAAAAGATAAGCTCCAACACAAAGCCCTCTTGTTGTTAGTAGCCTAAAATCAATTTAAAATGAAGACTCTTTTAATTAATTAGGCCTTCTCGAATTAGCCTTTCAGCACTCAGGCGCTGTCTATTTCCTGCCTCTTCATAGTAATGTAAGTTATGTAAATTACTTGAATATGGCTTTATTGTGAAGTTACTAACTCTTATAAATAGCTTCATTATGGGCAACAAAACATATTGTTTTTATTCAAATAAATTATAGCAGTAGCAAAATGACCTCCAGTCCTCTTTCTCATCTTCACACTCTCCCTCTCAAACTGAACAGGAAATCAGTAGGCCTTGTCAGCGAGCACAGATATTGCATTTTTTGTACAAATAAAAGAGTATATTTGAAAGAACCCTTTGACTCGCCTTCTGTAGTGCCACCGTACACAGCACAGCCATTGGTTAGGCAGCACAAGAGGCTGACATCAACAAGAGCAGGGCTCATGATTGGGATAGCTTATCAATTGCAGTGTGTAATACAGTATAGCCTAGTTTTACACCATCCCAACAGCACAAAAACTTGGGAAGGAAGAACATTTTCTTACAAATATAACTTTGCCCTTTGCATCCCTGACCATGCTCCTCGTGTAGCCTAGGCCTATGGCCTATTGTACAGGCTATGGATTTTTTGATTGAGACTAGGCACACTTGATATTGCACGCCCAGAAGAGAATCAGGAATGAGGGGCAGCATCGAGCACACATCGAGATACACACATCGAGATATAATAAGCAACTCATTTTCTCATCCCCCGGACTAAATAAAAATACTAACCCCCCTAACCTATAGTTCTTATTTTATTTGCTTCCTATTTATGTTATCCAAATGTATCTGACGTGCTCATTTCCTATCAAGACCGGGGATAAAATATCTCTGGACTCTCCATACTTGAAATGTGTAAATAAATCAAGTCAAATGAGTTATTTGTGTCAGAACGGCGTGGTCTGGAATAAAAACCACGCCTACACAGTAGGCCTATATGTGCTCAGCCACGCTGAAGACAGTGGCCCTAACTGCTAGACCACCCCAGGCCACGTTGGAACTTCATTTTTTATCTTAACATACACTTGGCACTTGTATGTCGTAGCCTGGTGGAGACCAATATCTATATAGTTATTAACATACAGTATGTAAACAGCAGTTGTTGATGTGTATGGCTGCATTTCAGATACTTTTTTATGCATTTGAATATTGCAATAATAGGACATAGGTCCATGCTATCTGGAATCCTTGGGACGTTCCTACCCCCCAGTGACGTTGACATTTAAAATGGTTCATTTTAAAATGTTTATTTAACCTTTATTTAACTTGGCTAAGCTAAGGGTTTAGGTTAGGGTTAGGGATAGGGATAGGTAAGGTTTATGGTTAGGGTTTATGGTAAGGACGTCCCAAGGATTCTAGATAGCACTAACCATATGACCTCTGAGAGAAATAATTTGGATAGCAAGCCCTGAACCCCTTGACTCGACTGCCCCAGCATGGAGAGAAGGAGAACTGCTATTTATCAGGGACTCACAAGGCTCATTTGAATTTCCTGATGCAGCAGGAAAATTCTCCGTTACAAAAGAGTGATCAAGTTAAGATACGACATCTGTTATTGACCACAAAATAAACATTTTACAATGGCAATCTCAGTCTCTGGGATAGTCATTGAAACCTGTTTGAATTGAAGAGGGAAAGTCCATAAACACAGACTAAGGATATCAAGGATCTGGAAAGATCCTGTATGGAGGAATGGTCTGAGATCCCTCCCAATGGGTTGTTCAATCTCATATAACATTTTTAGAAAAGGCTCAGTGCCGTTATCTTGGGTGACAGAGTACTGAAAACAGTGGTGGTAAAAAATGTGGAACCTTTCTTTTAGCGATAAAATTTGTAAAATCTCTTTCTCTGAGCAATTGTAGGAGTATAAAATAATATAATTTCCCTTTTTTTGCATACAATATAGCTCAGTATTGGATTATTTATTTCATACATTGTTTTGGTTTATCTTTATCAAGGGTGCCAATAATGTTGGACCTGACTGTATATCTTATATACTATGACCCTGACCTCCTCCTCTCTTGAACTCTACATTGCGTGTCTCGCTGCCCATGTGAGCCCCGTAGAAGAGCCGCTCCCCTTTGGTGATCTCGTGCCTGCTGATGGCACTCTCGGACTGCGTACCTAACAGGCCCAGAGGGTTGACTTCCAGTGGGGTCACACACGGGTCATACGTCTGAAAATATCATATGTATATCACAATCATCATGGTTATAGTTATCTTGTCTATTGTCATTGTTTTCATCAAAATTATAATTGTCCTCATCATCATTGTCATCATCCCCATCACCACCCCCAATCCAGGGGTCTCTACCTGTGTGTGTTTGCCCAGTTTGCCAGTCTTGTTCTGGGTAGGAGGTCTTCCTTTAGGAGCCCTGGTCTGGTTCTGGCTCTGGGTCTGCTCCTGCTGGGCAGCTGAAGGTTTGTCCCCATGTCGTCCCCTGCCCCTCCCATGGTCAGTGGCATCTCTCGGTCTCCTCCAGCCCGTTACAGCCCCTCTCTGTCCCCCTCCTGTCCTGTGATGACTGTCCTGGTCTGGATCTGGCTCTACATCTACGTCACATCCATCCTCAATATACTCCACGTCCTCTATCACTACATCTGGGTCCTCAGAATATGGGCTGACAGTGCCGTAGGTGGGTGTTTGGGAGCAAGTGGAGGTGCTATCTACTTGGTCAGCCTCCTGGTCTGCCTCCTCTTCCTCATCCTCCCAGCCCTCATCCCTAACCCTAGCACAGTGTCTGCCTATATGGGCTGAGCTGCCGGGGACACTGGCGGTGGTGGTGGCTTGACTGGTGGTCTGATTGGTTACTCTGGGCTTAGAGAGCTGTTGATTGGCCATCGCTGGAGTGCTGACCCTATCCCAAACTCCACCTGTGATTTCATCACAGTCCATGTCCTTTCCTCTTGAACTCGGACCTTTGGGGGCGAAGGCTTCATCATCGTTGGAAGTGATGGCGGAGGAGGAAAGGAGGGAAGGAGGAGGGCAGGGTATAACTTGAGGTTTGACCTGTGCAAGTACAAAAGTTTGGCTATAGTATGTCTAAGGGCAAGTAAGGCTCCACAAACCAAAGGTGGTGCTTTATATAGGGGGCCATTTTGGAAACAACCCAAGTCACAGTCAGTGTCGCCAGTGTCAGAATAACAAGTCGGAGCCAGTCTCAGAATAACAAGTCAGAGCCAGTCTCAGAATAACAAGTCAGAGCCAGTCTCAGAATAACAAGTCAGAGCCAGTCTCAGAATAACAAGTCAGAGCCAGTCTCAGAATAACAAGTCAGAGCCAGTCTCAGAATAAGTCAGAGCCAGTCTCAGAATAACAAGTCAGAGCCAGTCTCAGAATAACAAGTCAGAGCCAGTCTCAGAATAACAAGTCAGAGCCAGTCTCAGAATAACAAGTCAGAGCCAGTCTCAGAATAACAAGTCAGAGCCAGTCTCAGTCGGAGCCAGTCTCAGAATAACAAGTCGGAGCCAGTCTCAGAATAACAAGTCGGAGCCAGTCTCAGAATAACAAGTCGGAGCCAGTCTCAAAATAACAAGTCGGAGCCAGTCTCAAAATAACAAGTCGGAGCCAGTCTCAGAATAACAAGTCGGAGCCAGTCTCAGAATAACAAGTCAGAGCCAGTCTCAGAATAACAAGTCAGAGCCAGTCTCAGAATAACAAGTCGGAGCCAGTCTCAGAATAACAAGTCAGAGCCAGTCTCAGAATAACAAGTCGGAGCCAGTCTCAGAATAACAAGTAAGAGCCAGTCTCAGAATAACAAGTCAGAGCCAGTCTCAGAATAACAAGTCGGAGCCAGTCTCAGAATAACAAGTCGGAGCCAGTCTCAGAATAACAAGTCAGAGCCAGTCTCAGAATAACAAGTCAGAGCCAGTCTCAGAATAACAAGTCAGAGCCAGTCTCAGAATAACAAGTCAGAGCCAAAAAGTGTTTATTAAAAGGATAAATTAATGGTGGTCCTCTATAAATCATCAAGTCATAAACGATCAAAATAAAAACCAATCAAACCCATCAGCCATGGCCACGGAACAGCACTGACACAGAGAACAAATGATGTCAGAGCTGATCTCTGTGTTTCACTGTGGTTTGGGTGGAGTTGCCCCCAGACACTGATCTTGGCTAAGTTTTGTACTTTCCACACTAATGGTTAAGGTCACTAATGGTTAAGGTCACTAATGGTTAAGGTTAGGAGCTGTACCCAGAGGAAACGTCTCCTTTCCGACCCAGTTTGAGTTTCTACTTTACCTTTCCTGATGTTGCTTGGCTGTAGTGGAATCCCACCAGAAGGCCCTGGTGTCTGGTTCAACATTCCGTTTGACAGTCAGGAGCTTTTCATTAATTGTGACATAATCATTCTACACTGTGGGTAGAGTTGTGACCATAGAAATAGAATTAACAGAACGGGCTTGGAACCTTTAACCCTGGCAATTACACTCGCAATGGCTGCCTGGTATTGTGATGCAATCATTTCCATGGTAATGTAGAATGTTAATTCAAATTATGTTAACTGATGTGGCTCAAGCAATAGAATGTTTTTGTAGTTGTAATGTCAGTTGAGTTGAATCAACAAATCACAGTACATATTGATGAGTAAACTTCCTACTTTTTCTTCCTGCTTTCGCTTCCTGCTTTGCTCCTATGGGTACACTCGCAATGGCCGCCAATCCACCCATTGGCCGTTCTATTCATTCTATTTCTATGGCTGTGACACCCTCCAAAAGATCCAGAATAAAATCCGTAATGTCTCTTTAGTCCCAAGTCCATGGATCTTGACCATTACCTATTATGATAATAGCATGCACACAGAATCCTCTTCATGTACGTAGAAACACCTCATTCCATCTGTAAGGATGTTGTTTAACATATTCAATACATTACCAAGCCACTAGATGCCAGTGTTGTTCTGAGCAGGCAGTCTGGAGTTAGGCGCTCTGTCTCTCTCAGTCTGACTCATTTCCATGTCCTGAATACATGCACCTCAATGAGGGGGAGTTTCACCTCTAAGTGATAGAGTGGCTAAATAGTATGAGGACAAATAGATAGTGATATTGAAGGACATGCCCCAGCACTGATCAATGCATGGGAAGCATTGGAATTCTACCGTATTACATATATTAGCCGAATATTTCTTGAAGGGAACACACTATTTTGTATTTTTAAACACATAATTTGATCCAATCTATCCAGGCCTGTGAGTTAGCTCAGATACTGTACTCAGCTATCCATCCCCAGAGAGAGAGAAGCACTGACTCATGTCTGCTCATCTCTCCTCCAACAGACATCCCTACACCTTACCTATTAACACTCTCCTCCTCTCTTCCTCTCTCTTCCTTTCCTCCTCTCCTCTCCTCCTTGTCTCCTCTCCTCTCCTCCTCTCTTCCTCTCTCCTCCTTTCCTCCTCTCCTCTCCTCTCCTCTCCTCTCCTCCTCCTCTCCCTCTCTTCTCCTGTCCTCCTCTCCTCCTGTCCTCTTCTCCTCCTCACTCCATCACCCAAGTGAGTCATCATCATCACGTCAACTTCACTGAGTCTTCATGCCAATCTTCTCCTCTCTTTGCCCTTTTAAAACTCAACATGCCTCGTTTAAGATCTCTCTCTCCCTTTCTCGCTTCCTCTCTCTCTCCCATTATCTTTCTCTCTCTATCTTTCTCTCCCTTTCTCTCTCCCTTTCTCTCTTCCTCTCTCTCTCCCATTATCTTTCTCTCTCTCTCTCCCTTCCTCTATTGTTCTCCTTCGTTCTCTCTCTCTCTATCCCCTCTCTCTTTCTCTCTATCATTTCTCTCTCTCTCTCTCTTTCCCATTGTACCTCCACCACGTTCCACAGAAATGTGAATGTCTGCCAGTAAGTGTGAGTATGTGTGTAGTACGAGAGTGTGTGTGTTTTCAAATTTTAAGGCCAATTTCTTTTTTTAACATGCTGAATTCCATTGATGAATGAAGGGAGGAGCCAAGTCGTAGATGTGTGCGCATGATTGTGTGAGTGCGTGCATGTGGCCGTGCATGAATGAGTGTGTTTGTGTGCGTGCGTACGTACGTGCATGTGAGCAAAAGAGAAAGAGAGAAAGAGAGAGAGAGAGAAAGAGGCTGATTTAGTATGGGACGGGTGTTGTCTTCATCTTACAACAGTCAAGGACTAAACAGCACATTGCAGAAAGAGGCAGTTTCAGCCCATTTATGAATCTTTTCAGGCAATGTTCCCTGTTCAGAAATGCAAATTGAATCAATGTGAGTCTGACTTTTAAGACTTTCAAGTGGGCTTTAATTAGCAACTGAGGCACAGTATTTTAATGAGAGAGGGGGTGGAGGGAGAGAGAGAGAGAGAGGAGAGAAGGAGGGAGAGAGGAAGGAGAGATGTTGTTCTGATCATAGTCCTGTAGGAGAGGGGTGAAGGACACAGGTCTAGAGCTGTGGGTTTCTTAAAGAAGGAAAAAAACTCTGTCCTTCTTTATTTCCCTCCATCCGTCTGGCCATCTGTCTGTCTGTCCGTTAGTCCTTCACCTCTGAGTCCCACTGCCAATGCCTGAAGAGCCAGACGTGGAGTTTGCCTCCGACTCGTGTTCCTACATCATAAATTGTTTTGTCTCTGCCTCTCTTTCTCTCTCTCTCTCCTTCTTTGTCTCTCTCTCCATGTCTCTCCCTTTCTTCATGTCTCCTTGTCTTCAACCTCTCTCCATGTCTCCATCCCCCTCTTTCTTTCTGTCCCCAACATGCCTCAATTAAGATCTTTCTCTCTCCCTTTCTCCCTTCCGGTCTCTCTCGTTCTCTCTCTCCTCTCTGTCTCTCTCTCTCTCTCTCTCCCTCTTTCCGTCTCTCTCAGCTCTTCTATCCCTCCACATCATCCTCCTATCATTTTCTGGGCTAGAAGCTGACTAAGCCTCCCCAACCCATCAGGTTGTTATTTTGTGTTCGTGAGCGTCAAGTCTACAGGCTAGGATGATAAACGATCATTCTTCTCTACATTTCTTTCATTCTCTTTTCATTTTCTCCTTCATTCATCTCTCTACACCACTCTCCCTCTTTGCCCCTCCACAGCCTCTCTCCCTCTCTCTATTACCCTCTCCCCCGCTCTAACTCCTATTTCCCTCTCTCTCCTTCACTGCTCTACAACTTCTCTTCCCCCAATCACTCCCTCCTCCACCCCCCTACCTTGTTACCTCTCTCCAATCCCAGGGTGGTGGAAAAAGGGTGCCAGGTGTCTGGGCAGTGGTGTGTAAATCCTAGGGGGATGGAGTGTGTGTGTATGTGTTTCAACTTTCAAGTTTTAATGTCACATACACAAGTACAGTGAAATGCCTTTGTTGCAAACTCAAAACATGACAATGCAATAATCAATGTAATACTAGAAGCAAACACACGAGGACTAAGAAGGACACAATAAGTAGGAGAGTAAGAATACCATATACAGGGTCAGTTCCAAAACCACATTTACAATGTGCAGGGATACTGGAGTGATAAAGGTAGATATGTATAGGGGTAAGGTGACTAGGCAACAGGATAAAAGATAAAAGGTGTAGTAACAGCTTGTATGTGATTGTGTATGTGTGTGTAGAGTCAGTATAAATGTACAGTACCATTCAAAAGTTTGGACACACCTACTCATTCAAGGGTTTTTAATTATTTTCTACTATTTTCTACATTGTAGAATAATAGTGAAGACATCAAAACTATAAAATAACACATGTGTAATCATGTAAGTGTTAAACAAATCTAAATATATTTTATATTTGAGATTCTTCAAAGTAGCCACACTTTGTTTTGATGACATCTTTGCACAATCTTGGCATTCTCTCAACCAGCTTCATGAGGAATGCTTTTCCGACAGTTTTGAAGGAGTTCCCACATATGCTGAGCACTTGTTGGCTGCTTTTCCTTCACTCTGCGGTCCAACTCATCCCAAACCATCTCAATTGGGTTGAGGTTGGGTGATTGTGGAGGCCAGGTCATCTGATTCAGCACTCCATCACTCTCCTTTTTGGTCAAATAGCCCTAACACAGCCTGGAGGTGTGTTTTGGGTCATTGTCCTGTTGAATAACAATGATAAGCGCAAACCAGATGGATGGCGTATCACTGCAGGATGCTGTGGTAGCCATGCTGGTTAAGTGTGCCTTGAATTCTAAATGAATCACCGACAGTGTCACCAGCAAAGCACCCCCACACCATAACACCTCCTCCTCCTCCATGCTTTACGGTGGGAAATACACATGAGGAGATAATCCGTTCACCCACATCGCATCTCACAAAGACACGGTGGTTGGAACCAAAAATCTACAATTTGGAATACAGACCAAAAGACAAATTTGCACCAGTCTAATGCCCATTGCTCGTGTTTCTTGGCCCAAGCAAGTCTCTTCTTATTTTGGTGTCCTTTAGTAGTGGTTTCTTTGCAGCAATTCAACCATGAAGGCCTGATTCACTCAGTCTCCTCTGAACAGTTGATGTTGAGATGTGTCTGTTACATGAACTCTGTGAAGCATTTACTTGGGCTGCAATCTGAGATGCAGTTAACTCTAATGAACTTATCCTCTGCAGCAGAGGTAACTCTGGGTCTTCCTTTCCTGTGGCGGTCCTCATGAGAGCCAATTTCATCATAGAGCTTGATGGTTTTTGTTACTGCACTAGAAGAAATGTTCCATATTGACTGACCTTCATGTCTTAAAGTAATGATGGACTGTTGTTTCTCTTTGCTTACTTGAGCTGTTCTTGCCATAATATGGACTTGGTCTTTTACCAAATAGGGCTATCTTCCGTATACCAACCCTACCTTGTCATAAACACAACTGATTGGCTCAAACACATTAAGAAGGATAATTAAAATGCATTCCAGGTGACTACCTCATGAAGCTGGTTGAGAGAATGCCAAGAGTGTGCAAAGCCATCATCAAGGCAAAGGGCAGCTACTTTGAAGAATCTCAAATATAAAATATATTTTGATTTATTCAACACTTTTTTTGGTTACTACATGATTCCATATGTGTTTTTTCATAGTTTTGATATCTTCACTACTATTCTACAATGTAGAAAATAGTAAAAAATAAAAAATAAAATAAAAACTTAAATGAGTAGTTGTGTCCACACTTTTGACTGGTACTGTATGTGCATATTATGTGTGAGTGAGCAGATGATGGAGTGAGTGTGTGTGTCAGAGTGTAGGGCCCTGTGAGTGTGCATAGAGACAGTGCAAAAATACAACTAAAAGGAAATGAAGACACAAGGTTAACTCAGATAGTCTGTGTGACTATTTTGTTAGCTAAACTCAGCAAAAAAGAATCGTCCCTTTTTCAGGACCCTGTCTTTCAAAGATAATTAGTAAAAATCCAAATAACTTCACGGATCTTCATTGTAAAGGGTTTAAACACTGTTTCCCATGCTTGTTCAATGAACCATAAACAATTAATGAACATGCACCTGTGGAACGGTTGTTAAGACACTAACAGCTTACAGATGGTAGGCAATTAAGGTCACAGTTATGAAAACATAGGACACTAAAGAGGCCTTTATACTGACTCTGAAAAACACCAAAATAAAGATGCCCAGGGTCCTTGCTCATTTGCGTGAACGTGCCTTAGGCATGCTGCAAGGAGGCATGAAGACTGCAGATGTGGCCAGGGCAATACTGTGAGTACTGTGAGACGCCTAAGACAGTGCTACAGGGAGACAGGACGGACAGCTGATCGTCCTCGCAGTGGCAGACCACATGTAAAAACACCTGCACAGGATCAGTACATCCGAACATCACACCTGCGGGACAGGTACAGGATTGCAACAACAACTGCCTGAGTTACACCAGGAACGCACAATCCCTCCATCAGTGCTCAGACTGTTTGCAATAGGCTGAGAGAGGCTGGACTGAGGGCTTGCAGGCCTGTTGTAAGGCAGGTCCTCACCAGACATAACCGGAAACAACGTTGCCTATGGGCCCAAACCCACCGTCGCTGGACCAGACAGGACTGGAAAAAAGTGCTCTTCACTGACGAGTCGTGGTTTTTTCTCACGAGGGGTGATGGTCGGATTCACGTTTATTGTCCTGTTGGATAGGAGGGTGAAGGCTAGTGCCATTCCCCCCACAGAAATGTCTGGGAACTTGCAAGTGCCTTGGTGGAAGAGTGGGGTAACATCTCACAGCAAGAACTGACAAATCTGTTGCAGTCCATGAGGAGGAGATGTACTGCAGTACTTAATACAGCTGGTGGCCACTCCAGATACTGATTGTTACCCCCCCCCCCTTTGTTCAGGGACACATTTTTCAATTTCTGTTAGTCACATGTCTGTGGAACTTGTTCAGTTTATGTCTCAGTTGTTGAATCTTGTTATGTTCATACGAATATTTACACATGTTAAGTTTGCTGAAAATAAACGCAGTTGACAGTGAGAGGACGTTTCTTTTTAGTTTATTTATCAGTCTCATTGCTTGGGGATATAAGTTGTTCGAGAGCCTGTTTGTGCCAGACTTGATGCAGCGGTACCACTTGCCGTGCTGAAGCAGAGAGAATAGTCTATGGATTGAGTGGTTGTAGTTTGTGTGTGTGAGTGAGTGTGTTTGTGAATGTGTTTGTGTGCATATTTGTGTGTATGAGTGTGTTTTTGAGTGTATCTGTTTATGTGTGTGTTTGTGTTTGTGTGTTAGGCGTACGGGTGATGGAGTGTGTGAGGTCCGGTCTATCGCTGTCATTAATAACCTAGACAGGTCCCGCTAGCACCTGGGAGCCCAGAGACACCCTGCTCCCATACACAGCCAATACACAACCAATGCATAACCATACACCACCCCAACACAACCCACACACAACCAATACACAACCAATACATAACCCATTCACAACCTCATAGCATCTCTGCTCCCATACATATCCTTGAGACTAGGGACTAAGGGCCAGGACTCAGGAGTATTGCCCCAGACAAGGCTACATTTTTAACGGAGGCCACATTAAGGTTCCCCACACAAAACACACACGCACACATGCACAAAACACACACACACACACACACAAAGGTGGCAAATGACCTCATGATATCAGAAATGAGAGAATATACATGGGGAAGATCTCAATGGCATACTCCCATCTCATCTCTCCTTGTCTCCTTCTCAAAACCCATTGGATGAGAAAGCCAGAGATCCCTCCCTCCAATGGGTTTTGAGAAGGAGATGAGGAGAGAGGAGAGAGCAGGAGAGAGGATGAGAGGAGAGAGGATGAGAGGAGAGAGGATGAGAGGAGAGAGGATGAGAGGAGAGATGATGAGAGGAGAGAAGAGACAGGAGAGATGATGAGAGGAGAGAGGACACAGGAGAGATGATGAGAGAAGAGAATGAGAGGAGAGAAGAGATGGGAGAGATGAGGAGAGGAGAGAGGATAAGAGAGGAGAGATGAGAGAGGAGAGATGATGAGAGGAGAGAGGATGAGAGGAGAGGAGAGAGTACAGAGGACGCAAGGTTTATGCATTTGAGATCATCCCATTTAGGGAAGATAAGAAAAAAGGGAAAAATGTAATAGAAGTGTTTCAATAATCCAAGCGGTTGTTCTCTGGTGGCTTTTAAAATGAAAGAGCCTTTATTTGTTTGCCATTGAGCATTTTGAAAAAGAGAAAGTGTTGAGTGAACGTATAGGATTAAGACAGAAATATATGATTGATTTATAAGAATCAAAAAGAATGTCTTACAAGTAAAGCCTCAGTGGGTTTGACAGGAAGTGCCTCCCTTTTATTTCGCAGACATTGAAAGAGTGTCCTCCTCTGTGACCAGGTTAGCTTAATCTGAAGCCATCCTGTGTGAGAGGGACAAGTTGTCACTCAATGGGCTGGCTTTGTTCTTTTACCATTTTACTACTGTACTCTGCCTAACTTCTTTATCAAGCTTTATCAAGTTATAAACGTCTGACAACAAGTTGGTGTTAGTCTGTCACTCTCTGGCAGTAAACGTTCCTTTCATGCATCGTGGAATGTTTCAACTCGATTCAGCCCTCTGTGGACTCGTATGACCTCGGCTGTAACCGTCACACACACACGCACGCACACACACACACACACACACACACACACACACACACACACACACACACACACACACACACACACACGACTGTAACTGTCACACACACACACACACACACACACAGACTGTAACTGTCAGTCTCAGAGAGCAGGACTCTGTGTCCTCTCACCACTCCCTCCTAAAAACTCTTCTGGGACCAGTTCAGCTCTGAAAATATGTGGCAAGGAGAGAAGGAGGAGAGGACTGCAGGAGAGAAAATAGAGTGGAGAAAAGAGAGAGTAGGGGGGAGGGAGAGAGTGTCTGAGTAAGAGAGAGTTGGAAGTAAATAGAGAAAAGTTGGAGGAGACTGGTGGAAAGAACTTGGAGAGGAGAGAAGGAGAGAGGGAAACATAGAGAAATAGAGAGCACATTCCCCCCTTCAGAGAGAGGTTCTCCAAGGTTCCTGATCTCCTATGGATGTGTTCAGGGGCTTCCAGGAGTCCAACCAGGAGGAGACATAAGGAGATATCAGCCTTCAGATCACTGTGAATATGGCCAAGCTATCTATCCCTCACCTCCACAACAGGCAGGATGGAGAGGCGGATGGAGAGGGGGAGGGGGGAGAAGGAGGAATGGAGGGTAGAAAGTCAGAGATAGATGAATGAGAGATAGAGCCAGGGCGGGGAGAATGAGGGAATGAGTGAATGAGAGAGGGAAAGAGAGAGATAGGAAGTGGAAAAGAGAGACAGAGATGGAGAGAGGGGTGGGGAAAAGAACGAGGGGAGCTTTAATTAATTAATGACTGTTCTCACAACTCGACCTCTCCCCCGCCACTCCTCCCCTCTCCTCCCCTCCTCATCGCTTCAGATGGAACGAGGGATGAAATAATAAATAAACATATGAATAAGTAAGGAGGAGAGAATGAGATGCTTCGCCCCGGAGGGGGGGGAGAGGGGGAGTAGTGGGGCGTGCACACGGGGGGAGGGGGCAGGAGGGAGATGGGAGGAAAGAGGGGGAAGGAGTGGGGCGTGCATGCGGGGGGGGGGCAGGAGAGAGATGGGAGGAGATAGATGGGAGGAGAGAGGGGGAGGAGTGGGGCGTGCACACGGGGGGGGGGGCAGGAGAGAGATGGGAGGAGAGAGGGGAGGCTCAGCTCTCTGGTGATTTGCTCCAACATCAAGCAGCTGGAGGTGTTGAAATATTTACGAATGATGCTGAGAGGGAAGCACTGAATGCTAATACAGCCTCTCTTTTCTTTTTTTTCTCTCTCTCTCTCTCTCTCTCTCTTTCTCTCGCTCTCTGTCTGTCTGTTTCTCTCTCTGCCTCTCTCTATCCCTCTCTCTCTTCATCTCTCTATTTCTCTGTCCATCTCTCTATTTATCTATCTCCCTCTCTCTCTCTCTCTTCTCTCTCTCTCTCTCTCTCTCTCTGCTCCCTCTCTCTCTCTCCCTTCCCCCCTCTCTCTCTCTCCCCCTCCTCTCTCTCTCTCTCTCTCCCCTCTCTCTCTCTGCTCCCTCTCTCTCTCTCTCTCCCTCTCTCTGCTTCCCCCTCTCTCTCTCTCTCTCTCTGCTTCCTCTCTCTCTCTCTGCTTCTCTCTCTCTCTCTCTGCTTTCTCTCTCTCTCTCTCCCTCTCTCTCTCTTTGCTTCCCCCTCTCTCTCTCTCTCTTTGCTTCCCCCTCTCTCTCTCTCTCTCTCTGCTTCCCTCTCTCTCTCTCTGCTTCCCCTCTCTCTCTCGCTCTCTCTCTCTCTCTGCTTCCTCTCTCCTTCTCTCTCTCTCCCTCTGTCTCGCTCCAGTGCACTTTGGTGACCTTATCTCTCCTGTGACCTTGTGTACCGGTGCCGCAGCAGCGAGAGGGAGCGACCACCAGCATGTTAACTAGAGAAAGGCCGGGCTGGCTGGGGGGTATCAGACACCACGGTGCACTATAGGGCAGTGGAGAGAAACCACAGGAATGAGAAGGGCAGAGACATGACTGGCTACTCTGCCAGGGTAGGTGGGTATGGAGTAAACGTCACAGGGTTAGCTAAGGTGGGTCATCCAGGGTACAGTACACTTCAAACTGTGGAGACAGTGGGGCTTGTGAATGGGGGAAGCCAAGGATAGACAATCCGAAATAACACTATTCACGCTGTTCACAATGAAAAATAGAACTGCATTATACAGTTACAGGCCTGCTTCTTCTAGTCCAATAACAGCTGTGTCTGGCTGTATTTGTCTGAGACCTCTGCTATGGCTGTCTCCCAGGGAGGGGACACAGGGGACAGAGGAACAAGAGGATAGATGGATAGATGGATGGAGGGATGGAGGAATAGAGGAGTATGGCGCCACCAAGGAGCCCTGCGACATGATTTACGGGCAGGCTGGGTTGGCGACGTCTCGCTGCGGTGTCTGCGCGTGCGTGCGTGTGTGTATGCGGTCCCCTGCCACTATAATCGGAGCTCCGTGTCCGGCTCCTAGCAGTCTGCCCAGGCAGGCTCACATCACCTCCTCTCCCTCTCTCCTTCCTCCCTTTCTCCCCCTCCCCCTAGCCCAGGAATCCACTGCATCTTACTTCCCACACTACCACCAATGCATAGAGAGAGAGAGAGCGAGAAGGGAGAGGGAGAGAGAGAGAGAGAAGGGAGAGGGAGAGAGAGAGAGAGAGAAGGGATAGACAGAGAGAGAGAGAGAGAGAGAGAGAGAGAGAGGGAGAGAGAGAGAGAGAGAGAGAGAGAGAGAGAGAGAGAGAGAGATAGGGAGGGAGAAAGAGGAGGGAGAGAGAGAGTGAGAGAGAGAGAAGGGAGAGGGAGAGAGAGAGAGGGTGAGAGAGGGAGAGGGGGTGGACAGAGAGAGAGAGAGAGAGAGAAGAGAGAGGGAGAGGGATAGGGAGGGAGAGAGAAGAGGGAGAGGGAGAGAGAGAGAGTTACTGCAGCCGTGGAACAATATTATATTGTGTGTCGCAAAAACAGAACAGAGAGAGAGAGAGAGAGACGGTGGGGGTTCTCTACTGTATCTGTATCTGGGAAGAAGCAAAAAAAAGAGAGGGATAGAGAGAGGGATAGAGAGAGGGATTTTTATTTTATTTTATTTCACCTTTATTTAACCAGGTAGGCTAGTTGAGAACAAGTTCTCATTTGCAACTGCGACCTGGCCAAAGATAGAGAGAGGGATAGAGAGGGATAGAGAGAGGAATGGAGAGAGGAATGGAGAGAGGAATGGAGAGGGATAGAGAGAGGAATGGAGAGGGATAGAGAGAGGAATGGAGAGAGGAATGGAGAGGGATAGAGAGAGGGATAGAGAGGAATGGAGAGAGGAATGGAGAGGGATAGAGAGAGGAATGGAGAGAGGAATGGAGAGGGGAATGGATAGAGAGGAATGGAGAGAGGAATGGAGAGGGATAGAGAGAGGGATAGAGAGGGAGAGGAATGGAGAGAGGGATAGAGAGAGAAGGAGGGATAGAGAGAGGAATGGAGAGGGATAGAGAGAGGAATGGAGAGGGATAGAGAGAGGGATAGAGAGAGGAAATGGATAGAGAGGAATGGAGAGGGGAGAGGGATAGAGAGAGGAATGGAGAGAGGAATGGAGGGATAGAGAGGAATGGAGAGGGATAGAGAGGGATAGGAAGGGGAGAGAGGGATAGAGAGAGGGATATAGAGAGGGATAGGAGAGGGATAGAGGAATGGAGAGGGATAGAGAGGGGGAGAGAGGAATGGAGAGAGAGGAATGGAGAGGGATAGAGAGAGGAATAGAGAGAGGGGAGAGAGGGATAGAGAGAGGAATGGAGAGGAATGGAGAATGGAGAGGAATGGAGAGAGGGATGGAGAGAGGGATAGAGAGAGGAGAGAGGGATAGAGAGGAGAGAGAGGAATGGAGAGAGGGATAGAGAGAGGAATGGAGAGGGATAGAGAGAGGAATAGAGAGAGGAGAGGAATGGAGAGAGGGATAGAGAGAGGAATGGAGAGAGGGATAGAGAGAGGAATGGAGAGGGAGAGAGAGGAATGGAGAGAGGGATAGAGAATGGAGAGAGGGATAGAGAGAGGAGAGAGGGATAGAGAGAGGGAGAGGGATAGAGAGAGGAAGAGAGAGGGATAGAGAGAGGAATGGAGAGAGGAATGGAGAGAGGGATAGAGAGAGGAATGGAGAGAGGAATGGAGAGAGGAATGGAGAGAGGGATAGAGAGAGGAATGGAGAGAGGAATGGAGAGAGGGATAGAGAGAGGAATGGAGAGAGGAATGGAGAGAGGGATAGAGAGAGGGATAGAGAGAGGGATAGAGAGAGGAATGGAGAGAGGGATAGAGAGAGGGATGGAGAGAGGGATAGAGAGAGGAATAGAGAGAGGGATAGAGAGAGGAATGGAGAGAGGAATGGAGAGAGGAATGGAGAGAGGGATAGAGAGAGGAATGGAGAGGGATAGAGAGAGAGAGAGAGGGATGAGAGAGGGATAGAGAGAGGAATGGAGAGAGGAATGGAGAGGGATAGAGAGAGGGATAGAGAGAGGAATGGAGAGAGGGAGGGAGAGAGAGGAAGAGAGAGGAAGGAGAGAGGGGAATGGAGAGAGGGATAGAGAGGAATGGAGAGAGGGATAGAGAGAGGAATGGAGAGGGATAGAGAGAGGATAGGGAGAGAGGGATAGAGAGAGGGATATGGAGAGAGGGAGAGAGAGGGATAGAGAGAGGGATAGAGAGAGGGATAGAGAGAGAGGGATAGAGAGGGATAGAGAGAGGAAGAGAGGGATAGAGAGAGGGATAGAGAGAGGAAGAGAGAGGGATAGAGAGAGGGATAGAGAGAGGGAGAGAGAGGAATGGAGAGGGATAGAGAGAGGAATAGAGAGAGGGATAGAGAGAGGAATGGAGAGAGGGATAGAGAGAGGGATAGAGAGAGGGATAGAGAGAGGAATGGAGAGAGGAAGAGAGAGGGATAGAGAGAGGGATAGAGAGGGATGAGAGAGGGATAGAGAGAGGAATAGAGAGAGGGATAGAGAGGGATAGAGAGAGGAAGAGAGGGATGAGAGAGGGATAGAGAGAGGGAGAGGGATAGAGAGAGGGAGAGAGAGGGATAGAGAGAGGGATAGAGAGGGATAGAGGAATAGAGAGGAGAGAGGGATAGAGAGAGGAATGGAGAGAGGAATGGAGAGAGGAATGGAGAGAGGGATAGAGAGAGGGATAGAGAGGAATGGAGAGGGATGGAGAGAGAGAGGAATGAGAGGGATAGAGAGAGGAGAGAGGAAGGAATGGAGAGGGATAGAGAGAGGGATAGAGAGAGGAATGGAGAGGGAGAGGAGGGATAGAGAGAGGAATGGAGAGAGGAATGGAGAGAGGGATAGAGAGAGGGAATGGAGAGAGGGATAGAGAGAGGAGAGAGGGAGAGGGATAGAGAGAGGAATAGAGAGAGGGAGAGAGAGAATGGGAGGGATGGATGGAGAGAGGGATAGGAGAGAGGAATGGAGAGAGGGATAGAGAGAGGAATGGAGAGAGGGAATGGAGAGGGATAGAGAGAGGGATAGAGAGAGGAATGGATAGAGAGAGGATAGATGGAGAGGGATAGAGAGAGGGATAGAGAGAGGAAGAGAGGGATAGAGAGAGGAATAGAGAGAGGGATAGAGAGAGGGATAGAGGAGGGATGAGAGGAGAGGAATAGAGAGGAGAGGGAATGAGAGGGAGAGGGATAGAGAGAGGAATGAGAGAGGGATAGAGAGAGGAATGGAGAGAGGGATGGAGAGAGGAATGGAGAGGGATATGGAGAGAGGGATAGAGAGAGGAATGGAGAGAGGAATATAGAGAGGGAGGGAGAGAGGAATAGAGAGAGGGATAGAGAGAGGGATGGAGAGAGGAATGGAGAGAGGGATAGATAGAGGGATGGAGAGAGGTATGGAGAGAGGAATGGAGAGAGGGATGGAGAGAGGAATAGAGAGAGGGATAGAGAGAGGAATGGAGAGAGGGATAGAGAGAGGAATGGAGAGAGGGATAGCGAGAGGAATGGAGAGAGGGATAGAGAGAGGGATAGAGAAAGAGATAGAGATAGGGATAGAGAGAGGGAGTGGAAAGCAGTAGGATGTCTGAGCTAGCTCAGCTACTGTAGATGCTGTCTAATTCAGTCATTAGCTGTCTTCTACCCAGCTAGGGTTCTGAAGCAAATTGTGTGTGTCTTTTATGTGTCCTCTAGCCCTGCTCCTATTCTGAAGCAACCACACTACTGAGAGACAAGTGGGACTGTGATCTGTCATGAACAAACACCACACAGTCACAGAGAGCAGAGGCCGTGGCTGACTTACTGTCTCTCTCACTGTAGCCTTTCACAACAGTGTGTGTGTCTGTTTGTATGTGTGTGTGTGTCTGTTTCTGTGTGTGTGTGTGTCTGTTTGTGTGTGTGTGTCTGTTTGTGTGTGTCTGACTGTGTGTGTGTGTGTCTGTTTGTGTGTGTGTGTGTGCATGTGGTGTGTGTGTGTGTAGTGTGGTGTGTGTGATAAGGCTGTGTGTGTGTGTGGCATGTGTGTGGTGTGTGTGTGTCTGTTTGCGTGTGTCTGTGTGTGTGATAATGAACCTCTGATGATCTGTTTGGGCGGGGGTCGTCTACATACTGAACCTCTCATTATCTGTATGGGTGGGGGTCGTCTACAGACTGAACCTCTCATTATCTGTATGGGTGGGTGGGGGGGTCGTCTACAGACTGAACCTCTCATTATCTGTATGGGTGGGGGGGGGTCGTCTACAGACTGAACCTCTCATTATCTGTATGGGTGGGGGGGGTCGTCTACAGACTGAACCTCTCATTATCTGTATGGGTGGGGGGGGGTCGTCTACAGACTGAACCTCTCATTATCTGTATGGGGTGGGGGGGGGTCGTCTACAGACTGAACCTCTCATTATCTGTATGGGTGGGGGGTCGTCTACAGACTGAACCTCTCATTATCTGTATGGGTGGGGGGTCGTCTACAGACTGAACCTCTCATTATCTGTATGGGTGGGGGGGTCGTCTACAGACTGAACCTCTCATTATCTGTATGGGTGGGGGTCGTCTACAGACTGAACCTCTCATTATCTGTATGGGTGGGGGGTCGTCTACAGACTGAACCTCTCATTATCTGTATGGGTGGGGGTCGTCTACAGACTGAACCTCTCATTATCTGTATGGGTGGGGGGTCGTCTACAGACTGAACCTCTCATTATCTGTATGGGTGGGGGGGGGGTCTTCTACAGACTGAACCTCTCATTATCTGTATGGGTGGGGGGTCATCTACAGACTGAACCTCTCATTATCTGTATGGGTGTGAACCTCTCATTATCTGGGGGGGGTCATCTACAGACTGAACCTCTCATTATCTGTATGGGTGGGGGGTCGTCTACAGACTGAACCTCTCATTATCTGTATGGGTGGGGTGGTCGTCTACAGACTGACCCTCTCATTATCTGTATGGGTGGGGGGTCGTCTACAGACTGAACCTCTCACTATCTGTTTGAGTGGGGGTGGGGGGTCATCTACAGACCGAACCTCTCACTATCTGTTTGAGTGGGGGGGTGGGGGGGTCTTCTACAGACCGAACCTCTCATTATCTGTATGGGTGGGGGGTCATCTACAGACTGAACCTCTCACTATCTGTTTGGGTGGGGGTTGTCTACAGACTGAACCTCTCACTATCTGTTTGGGTGAGGGGGGTGGGGGGTCGTCTACAGACTGAACCTCTCACTATCTGTTTGGGTGGGGGTCATCTACAGACTGAACCTCTCATTATCTGTTTGAGTGGTGGGGTAGGGGGGGGTCTACAGACTGAACCTCTCACTATCTGTTTGGGTGGGGGTGGGGGGTCGTCTACAGACTGAACCTCTCATTATCTGTTTGAGCGGGGGGGGGGGGTCAACAGACTGAACCTCTCACTATCTGTTTGGGGGGGTCGTCAACAGACTGAACCTCTCACTATCTGTTTGGGTGGGGGTCATCTACAGACTGAACCTCTCACTGTCTGTTTGAGTGGGGGGTGGGGGGGGGTCGCATCTACAGACTGAACCTCTCACTGTCTTTTGAGTGGGGGGTGGGGGGTCATCTACAGACTGAACCTCTCACTGTCTGTTTGAGTGGGGGTGGGGGGTCGCCTACAAACTGAACCTCTCTCATTATCTGTTTGAGCGGGGGGTGGGGGGGTTGTCAACAGACTGATCCTCTCACTATCTGTTTGGGTGGGGGGTCATCTACAGACTGATCCTCTCACTATCTGTATGGGTGGGGGGTCATCTACAGACTGATCCTCTCACTATCTGTTTGGGGTCATCTACAGACTGATCCTCTCACTATCTGTATGGGTGAGGGGTGGGTCATCATCTGTTTTCAAAGGAAGAAAGAAGTATTGTCTGAGACTTGTCAACCTACATTCTAGTTCTCTCTTTATGGAGCTCAGGAAATCCCGCCCCCTCCATCTCTCTTTCTTTCCCTCGCTTTCACTCCCCCCCACACCAGCCCATAGTGTTGGGGTAATGACTTACACATGTCCCCATTAATGATGTGGTACATGGCAGAGAACTTCTCCCACCCTGTTGTAATGGATATGAGTCCCTGTTCTTTGGTGTGGTTCAGGGGGAATGGGCTGTGGGGTACGGGCCAATACCATTATACACCAGTAATACAGTACATGTGCAGGGTGATACCATGTGTGTGTATATGAGTGTGTTTAATACTGAGGCAATGTTCTATATAATCTACTTAAACAAGACGAGGGTTCAAATAGTATCTGTTTTTACTAAGGCTATATATTCAATATAACCTAGTAAAACATGCATTGTCCTACGGTACAACACATAACAACTGTATCCAGAACAGCTCAGTCTTACTTGCTAATGTCATGTACAGTATGTCCTTCCTAGAAGATAGTATTAAGAGAAACATAACTACAGTACTGTTCTATAGAGAGAGAGAGAGCTCTGCAGTGTCTGTAACTGTCCCTACATCCCCAGCGCGTCCATAGCCATTGGGGACAGAAAGACAGAAAGACACAGGAGAGGTTATGCGTTCAGATGTCTGGAAGGAGCAGAGCAGCACATTCTTGTGACAGGGTTATTTTGGACTAAGAGAGGCATCGTATCACCGTTCGTCACACACACACACACACGCGCGCGCGCGCGCACACACACACGCACGCGCGCACACACACACGCACACGCACACACGCACGCACACGCACACACGCACACACGCACACATGCACACACGCACACGGTACGATATCTGTGCCAAGGCAGCCCAGGGAAGCAGGCTGGGTGTCCAGCTGTGTGCCATCCACACCCTGAGGCTGCCCACAGTTCCCCCATCCCTCCATCCTTCCTTCCCTCCATCTCTCCATCTGCCCCTATTTCTGCCAGGGTGTGGGTGTCTGTCCATCAGAGAGAAAGAAGGAGAGATGGAAATAGGGAGAGGCAGAGATTCAGCAAGGATTAAGGACAGATAAAAGTATACACACAAGCATGTATTGGATTGATGGATAGACTGCTGTAAGGACACAGTGTTGGTACCCAGGGTCTGCCAGTATATCTGTCTGTCAGTTTCACAAAGACTAAAAGGCAGAGATTCGGTAAAGATAGATGATGAAAGGACACACAAATACACACACACACACACACACACACACACACACACACACACACACACACACACACACACACACACACACACACACACACACACACACGAATACACACACAGACACAAACACACATTATATACCCACACACACACACATTACACACACACACAAATACACACACAGACACACACACACACACACACACACACACACACACACACACCCAGGGGGTAATAATTAGTATGTGGGTATCAAATAGACACACACACATCCACCCACGGACCCACGCCTACACACACACACATCCACCCACGGACCCACGCCTACGCACACACACATACACACACGGACCCATGCCTACGCACACACACATCCACCCACAGACCCACGCCTACGCACACACATACACACACGGACCCACGCCTACGCACACACACATACACACACGGACCCACGCCTACGCACACACACACACACACACACACACACACACACACACACACACACACACACACACACACACACATACACATAGGCTGATGTCAAATCAACATTCATATAAAGTTTTATTCTATTCTATCCTATACTTATGAGAGTCCATTGCCTAGATACCAGTCTTTTAATCATGTCCCGCTGTGCCTGTCTATGCTGATTGGGGGTGTTCACCGCCACAGCTTTTTGACCACCCTGTGTCTCCCATCCCTTTCCCCCGTTTACACTGTGACGTATTTCATTACGCCATGAGTCACCTTCACGGAGTCTTGCCCTGCTACTGAACGGACAAATGTAGTGTTTCTAACACAAGATGGAGGAGAACCTCCATCAAGACAGGATAAATATATTGTTTACTTACTTTTTCCTCAACTTGTTTCTCTTAACTTTATAGCAAGTCAATCTAGGTTGCATTGGAGAGCAACCTAAAAATTAGGCAAGGCTTTAAGACACCATTGTAGCTAGCGACCTCTACCTAATAATTGTCATCAAAAATGAACATCATTACCATCACAATAAACGTAAACGGGAGGGAACAGTCATATAATATAATTGGCTTAACAGCCAATGTGTACAGTGGCTTGCGAAAGTATTCACCCCCTTGGCATTTTTCTTATTTTGTTGCCTTACAACCTGGAATTCAAATATATTTGGGGGGGGGGTTTGTATCATTTGATTTACACAACATGCCTAACACTTTGAAGATGCAAAATATTTTTTATTGTGAAACAAACAACAAATAAGACAAAAACAGAAAACTTGAGTGTGCATAGCTATTCACCCCCCCAAAGTCTATAATTTGTAGAGTCACCTTTTGCAGCAATTACAGCTGCAAGTCTCTTTTGGGTATGTCTCTACAAGCTTGGCACATCTAGCCACTGGGATTTTTGCCCATTTTTCAAGGCAAAACTGCTCCAGCTCCTTCAAGTTGGATGGGTTCTGCTGGTGTACAGCAATCTTTAAGTCATACCACAGATTCTCAATTGGATTGAGGTCTGGGCTTTGACTAGGACATTCCAAAACATTTAAATGTTTCCCCTTAAACCACTCGAGTGTTGCTTTAGCAGTATGCTTAGGGTCATTGAACTGCTGGAAGGTGAACCTCCGTCCTAGTCTCAAATCTCATGAAGACTGAAACAGGTTTCCTTCAAGGATTTCCCTGTATTTAGCGCCATCCATCATTCCTTCAATTCTGACCAGTTTCCCAGTCCCTGCCGATGGAAAAACATCCCCACAGCATGATGCTGCCACCATCATGCTTCACTGTGGAGATGGTGTTCTCGGGGTGATGAGAGGTGTTGGGTTTGCGCCAGACATAGCATTTCCCTTGATGGCCAAAAAGCTACATTTTAGTCTCATCAGACCAGAGTACCTTCTTCCATATGTTTGGGGAGTCTCCCACATGCCTTTGGGCAAACATCAAAGGTGTTTGCTTATTTTTTTCTTTAACAATGGCTTTTCTCTGACCACTCTTCACCAATTTGGACTATTTTGTGTATGTCCATTACATGAAATCCAAATAAAAATCAATTTAAATTACAGGTTGTAATGCAACAAAATAGGAAGAAAACGCCAAGGGGGATGAATACTTTTGCAAGGCACTGCATTATTGACATGACTATTAAAATAGTACTCACTTATAGGAATGGGTAATTGTTTACAAGTTGCTAGCTATCCCATAAGGCCATCACCGAAAACCACATATTTTCATATTTTTCTGTGGTTTGGTATCTTTCTGTTCCGACTCTGGCTGGACTGAAAAATGTAGAAGTATGCGGTGTCCGTCTCGCAACGGAGCCTTCAACTGCAAGGGGACGTTGAGTTTCCATCCGTTGTGGACGTCCCCATTGAAATGCATGACATTTGGCGCAATGTAACGGACTGCTTATGGGTAATGTGAACCAGGCTTTAGACTGGCATGACACTCATCTCCCTCCCTCTCTCCCTCTGTCTCTCCTTCCCTCTCTCTCTCTCTCTCCCTCTGTCTCTGTCTCTGTCTCCGTCTCCGTATCACAGAGCAGAGCTCTGCACACACACAGACACTGACACGCGCAAACTCACACCATCGCATAATTTTCCGTTGAATAAAATAAAACAAACTGTCCCCCCCCTCCACCTCTCTGAATGGCAGTGTGGGAGAAAAAGCGAGAGGAAAAGAAAAAGTAGGGAGGGAAACACATGAAAGATGAGGAAGAAAACTATAAAGTGAAAGTCGCTTTATACTTTGTTTAAACATAGATGCTTCATTAGGACAGGTCTTTGAGATCTGTCAATGCAACAAGAAACCACACATTTAAGTGATGGTTGGCACCGAACTTTGAGAGTGATAAAGGTTGAGCTCATAGAAGTAGTTCCTGTCTCTCTCTCTCTCTCCCTCGCTCTCTCTCTCCCTCTCTCTCTCTCTAGAACCAGTGGTCTGACACATAGCAAAGTAGTAGGTGGTCCATGTGTCAGTGTTGGCAACGGGTGTTGAGTTGTCCCTATGAGACACAGGTGGCTTGGCAAGGTGCTGGAAACAATGCAGGCTCCCTGGTGTTTCATAGCTGGTACTGTTTCAACCTGTTCTTTAACTGTGCAGCTCACAGCCAAATCCTTTAGCAGCTCACAGAAGGAGAGAGAGAGAGAGATTCAGCAAGGATTAAGGACAGATAAAAGTATACACACAAGCATGTATTGGATTGATGGATAGACTGTTGTAAGGACACAGTGTTGGTACCCAGGGTCTGCCAGTATATCTGTCTGTCAGTTTCACGAAGACTAAAAGGCAGAGATTCGGTAAAGATAGATGATGAAAGGACACACAAATACACACACACAGATACACACACACACACAAATACACACACAGACACAAACACACATCATATACCCACATACACACAAAGTGAGAATGAGTGTCCATTGCCTGAATACCAGTCTTGTTATCAAGTCTCCTGTCCCATTACTCTGATGAGCTGTAATGTAGCTGTGAGTCCTGCTGGGTCTGTGCTGATTGGGGGGTCTTCAAAACAGCGCTCTGGACTAAGCAGGATGCTCCCAGCCTGGCATACCAAAGAGAGGGCCTTAGACTGGGCTAAATGCTCCTTTCCCTCCACCCCTCTCCCTCTGTCTCTGCATCACAGAGCAGTGCTCTGATCCCACACATGCACATACACACACTGACACACACTTGCATCGTTTTACGCTAAATTAACAAGCACAAAGTGCCTAAATGAGGGAGATGGATTAATGGCCGGAGCTCCTCTCTTTCTCTCCACCCCCCCCCCCTTCTGAATGGCAGTGTTGGAGAAAGAGTGAGGGAGGAGAGCAGAAAAAGTAGGGAAAGAAATGCATGAAAGACGAGGAAGAAAACTATAAAGTAAGTAGCTTGCACTTTTAAAGGCTTTTTAGTTTGAACAGAAGCTTTATTGGGAACAGCACTTTGAGATGTGTCAATGCAACAAGAAACCACACATTTAAGAGATAGAAGGTTGGTTGGCACAGATAAACATTGAGAGTGATAAAGGTTGAGCTCATTGAAGTCTTTCCTCTCTCAATTCAATTTCAATGTAATTACATTTCAATTTAAGGGGCTTTATTGGCATGGGAAACCTGTGTTAACATTTCCTAAGCAAGTGAAAAAGATAATAAACAAAAGTGAAATAAACAATAAAATATGAACAGTAAACATTGCACTCACAAAAGTTCCAAAAGAATAAAGACATTTCAAATGTCATATTATGTGCAAATAGTTAAGGTACAAAAGGGAAAATACAAAATCATTAATATGGGTTGTATTTACAATGGTGTTTGTTCTTCACTGCCTAACCTTTTCTTGTGGTAACAGGCCACAAATATTGCTGCTGTGATGCACACTGCGGTATTTCACCCAATTTGGGAGTTTATCCAAATTGGGCTTGTTTTCAAATTCTTTGTGGATTTGTGTAATCTGAGGGAAATATGTGTCTCTAATATGGTCATACATTTGTGCAGTTCAGTTTCCACCTCATTTTGTGGGCAGTGTGCACAAAGCCTGTCTTCTCTTGAGAGCCATGTCTGCATACGGCGGCCTTTCTCAATAGCAAGGCTATGCTCACTGAGTTTGTACATAGTCTAAGCTTTCCTTAAATTTGGGCCCGTCACAGTGGTCAGGTATTCTGCACGGTGTAATCCCTGTTTAGGACCAAATAGCATTCTAGTTTGCTCAGATTTTTTGTTTATTCTTTCCAATGTGTCAAGTAATTCTCTTTTTGTTTTCTCACGATTTGGTTGGGTCTAATTGTGTTGCTGTCCTGGGACTCTGTGGGGTCTTTTTGTGAACAGAGCCCCAGGACATTCTTGCTTAGAGGTCTCTTCTCCAGGTTAATTTCTTTGAAGGTGATAGCTTTGTCATGGAAGGTTTGGGAATCGCTTCTTTTTAGGTGGTTGTAGAATTGAACGTCTCTTTTCTGGATTTTGATAATTAGCTGGTATAGGCCTAATTCTGCTCTGAGCGAACCCCAGACCTCACAACCATAAAGGGCAATGGGTTCTGTAACTGATTCAAGAATTATTAGCCAGATCCTAATTGGTATGTCAAATTTTATGTTCCTGAGCTCGTTCACAGCTTTGTGGAAGTTACCTGTGGCACTGATGTTTAGGCCGTGGTATGTATAATTTTTGTGTGCTCTAGTGTAGGTATTCCCAAACCGGGGTGCGCAATGCCGTCGGGGGTACGCCAAATAAAAATGTGATTCACAAAATTGTTCCTCACATTTTCAAACAGTCCATTTATATTTCCTAACAGGGCTATACATTTGGGTGAGTTATGTGTCTCGCCTGAGTAGCCTCGTTTCACAGCCAAAAATACAATTGAACCATCTGGTGTTCAGCGAAATAACAACACAATGTCAAATACAGGTAGCCTAGTCAAATAATTAACATCCAATCACATTAACCGTTACTGTCTCGCGGGAATTCCACTAACGGTCCGTATGTAGCCAAACTTAGCTGCTGCTCATTCCGTTTGCTCTAAAATTGATAAATGGTTCAAAAAAGCTCTACTGGTAGTACTGCTACTACCAGCAGTACTACACCTGCACCTGTCGATGACACAAGTTGTTCTGCTTCCACGAGCACATCCAGTGGATACACACACACGATAGTATACGCACTCTACACACACATACACATGGATTTTGTACTGTATATATGTGGTAGTGGTGGAGTGGGGGCCTGAGGGCACACAGTCTGTGAATGTATTGTAATGTTTTTAAAATTGTATAAACTGCCTTAATTTTACTGGACCCCAGGAAGAGTAGCTGCTGCCTAATTCTACATTTGTTGTTAGCCCAGCGAGCATGGGCACTGACAGTTGTGAATCTGATGCAGCCGAATAACTACTGCCCCCTTACCCGGGAATGCAGTGAACAATAGTCAGGGACATTGGACCATCAAAGAGGCTCAAAAATGATGAGAACGACATTGATTTGGGGTTCACTTATATTGGGAGTAGTGCCATTCCTCAGCCACAGTGTGTTATATGTGCAGAAGTACTATCTCACAGCTCGATGATACCTTCACTCTTGCGCTGACATTTAGAAAAAAACGATGCCAATTTGAAAAATAAGCAACGAGAGTTTTTGACCAAGAATTAATACGATCTTCGAGTAGTAAGACATGTATAAAAGTAACAGATACCATTAATAAGAAGGGGCTAAAAGTGTCTTATATGGTGAGCTACCGACTGGCTAGGACAGGCAAGCCCCATACTACTGTGGAGGACTTCATTCATCCTGCTGCCGCTGATATGGCTGGAGGAGAAGGCAAAAAAGACTATACAGACAATGTCTTCATCAAACAAGACTGCTTCACGACACATCAGTGACATGGCAGGAGATGTTTCAAAAGAATTACTGCTTCGTATACAAGCCAGAGAATTCTATGTGTTATAGCTGGATGAGTCAGCAGACGTGGCGGGCCTGGCACAGCTCCTGATATATACGTATGTCCGTTACGTTTCTGGGGGGTCAATTAAGGGAGACTTCCTCTTCTGCAAACCACTGGAAAACAGGATAACAGGAGAGGATATTTTCAAAGTACTGGACAGCTTTGTGACATCTAATGTGGTCGGTGGTCAAGATGTGTTGGTATCTGTACTGATGGCACAAAAGCGATGACAGGGAGACATAGTGGAGTGGTAACGCATGTGCAAGCAGTTGCTCCCGACGCCACTCGGGTACACTGCAGCACCGAGAGGCTCTTGCTGCCAAGGTAACGCCTGACAGCTTGAAAGATGTTTTGGACACTACAGTGAAAATGGTTAACTTTGTTAAAGCAAGGCCCCTGAACTCTCATGTATTTTCTGCACTATGCAATGACGTGGACAACGACCATGCATACATACAGAAGTGTGCTGGTTATCAAGGGGCAAAGTATTGACACGTTTTTTACAATTGTGAGACGAGCTTAAAGTTTTCTTCAGTGAACATAATTTTCACTTGTCTGACCGTGTGCATGATGATGAGTTTCTCACACGACTGGCCTGTCTGGGTGATGTTTTTTCTCACCTGAATGATCTGAATCTAGGATTACAGGGATTCTCCTAAACTATATTCAATGTGCGGGACAAAATTGAGGCTATGATTAGAAGTTGGAGCTCTTCTCTGTCTGCATTATCAAGGACAACACACAGGTCTTTCCATCATTGTATGATTCTTTGTCTGCAAATTAACTCAAGCTTACGGACAATGTCAAATGTGATATAGTGAAGCACCTGAGTGAGTTGGGTGCGCTGTTAAAACACTGATGCCCTTTGCAACCACGTACCTATGTGAGAGTGGATTCTCGGTCCTCACTAGCATGAAAACTAAATGCAGGAACAGACTGTGTGTGGAAAATGATTTAAGACAGACTCTCCAATACAACCCAACATTGCAGAGTTATGTGCATCCTTTCAAGCATACCCTTCTCATTAACCTGTGGTGAGGTATTCACAATTTTCAATGAACAAATACAGTTTTATATGTAAGATGGCTAAATAAAGAGCAAAAGTATTGATTATTATTATTTGTGCCCTTGTCCTATAAGAGCTCTTTGTCACTTCCCACGAGCCGGGTTTTGACAAAAACTCACTCATTCTTATGTTTAATAAATATATTGTATGGTGTGTGTGTGGCTTACAATGATGGCAAAAAACATCATTTGAGAGGGTGTTGACCCTGGTGCTATAGAGGGTGTTGACCCTGGTGCTATAGGGGGTATCGAGCTGGAGGTTGAATGTTTGAAGGGGTACGGGACTATAAAAAGTTTGGGAACCACTGATCTAGGGTGTCTAGATGGAATTTGTATTTGTGGTCCAGGCAACTGGACCTTTTTTGGAACACCATTATTTATGTCTTGCTGATATTTACTGTCAGGGCCCAGGTCTGACAGAATCTGTGCAGAAGATCTAGGTGCTGCTGTAGGCCCTCCTTGGTTGTGGACAGAAGCACCAGATCATCAGCAAACAGTAGACATTTGACTTCAGATTCTAGTATGGTGAGGCCGGGTGCTGCAGACATTTCTAGTGCCCTCGCCAATTTGTTGATATATATGTTAAAGAGGGTGGGGCTTAAACTGTATCCATGTTTACCCCATGGCCCTGTGAAAAGAAATGTATGTGTGTTTTGCCAATTTTAACCGCACACTTGTTGTTTGTGTACATGGATTTTATAATGTTGTATGTTTTCCCCCCAACACTGCTTTCCATAAATTTGTATAGTAGGCCCTCGTACCAAATTGAGTCAAAATAGTTTTTGAAATCAACGAAGTATGAGGAGACTTTGCCTTTGTTTTGGTTTGTTTGTTTGTTAAATAGGCTGTGCAGGATAAATATGTGGTCTGTCGTATGGTAATTTGGTAAAAAGCCAATTTGACATTTGCTCAGTACATTGTTTTCACTGAGAAAGTGTACAAGTCTGCTGTTAATGATAATGCAGAGGATTTTCCCAATGTAGCTGTTGATGCATATCCCCACGGTAGTTATTGGTGTCAAATGTGTCTCTTTTGTGGATTCGGGTGATCAGTCCTTGGTTCCAAATATTGGGGCTAGATGCCAGATGTACGGATGATGTTAAAGAGTTTAAGTATAGCCAATTGGAATTTTTGGTCTGTATATTTGATCATTTCATTGAGGATTCCATCAACACCATAGGCCTTTTTGGATTGGAGGGATTGTATTTTGTCCTGTGGAATCCAGTGGGTTCTGTTAGTCTTTAATAGTTGATTCTACGATTTGTATTTGATTATGTATATGTTTTTGCTGTTTGTTCTTTGTTATAGGGCCAAAAGGTTTGGAGAAGTGGTTTACCCATACATCTCCATTTTGGATAGATAACGCTTCGTGTTGTTGTATGTTTAGTGTTTTCCAATTTTCCCAGAAGTGGTTAGAGTCTATGGATTCTTCAATTACATTGAGCTGATTTCTGACGTGCTGTTCCTTCTTTTTCCGTAGTGTATTTCTGTATTGTTTTTGTGACTCACCATAGTGAAAGCTCAAGTTTTCTGGGTCTCTATGTTTTTGTTTGGATAGGTTTCTCAATTTCTTTCTTAGGTTTTTGTATGTGGGGGAGGGAATGCTGTCACCTCCAGGTAGGTGTTTGTCCGCCTATTTGCTGAGGGTGTTAGGTTCTTCTCCAGTTCTGGCATTTAGGTTGCCACACACTTGTACATGTCCCTTGGGCCTGGAAATGGTTGATATGTTGTTTTCCCCCTTCAGTAAAGTATGGGGATTCTCCCCTCCCCCTCTTTTACGCTGCTGCTACTCTCTGGTAATTATCTTTAACAAAATAAAAAACAAATGTAACCTTTATTTAACTCGGTAAGTCTCCCCAATTTCATGGTATCCAATTGGTAGTAGTTACAGTCCTGTCTCATCACTGCAACTCCCGTACAGACTCGGGAGAGGTGAAGGTCGAGAGCCATGCGTCCTCCGAAACACAACCCAACCAAGCCACACTGCCCATCCAACCCAGAATCCAGCTGCACCAATGTGTCAAAGGAAACACTGTACACCTGGTGACCGTGGCAGCAAGCACTGCACCCAGCCCACCACAGGAGTCACTAATGCACGATGAGACAAGGATATCCCTGCCCGGGCAAACCCTCCCTAACCTGGACGACGCTGGGCCAATTGTGCACCGCCCCATGGGCCTCCCAACAGAGCCTGGACTTGAACCCAGAATCTCTAGTGGCACAGCTGGCACTGCGCCACCCGGGAGGCCATGAACAAATTCTTATTTACAAATGTGGCCTATACCAGCCAAACCCAGACAACTATGGACCAATAGTGCACCGCCCTATGGGAATCCCAATCACAGATGGTTGTGATACAGCCTGGATTTGAACCAGGGTGTCTGTAGTAATGCCACTAGCACTGAGATGCAGTGTCTTAGACAGCTGCACCACTCAGGAGCCCCATCTATACATAGTCACTTTAATAACTCTACCCTACCTATATGTACATATTACCTCAAATACCTCAACTAACTGGTGCCCCCGCACATTGACTCTGTACCAGTACCCCCTGAATATGGCCTCGCTATTGTTATTTTACTGCTGCTCTTTAATTACTTGTTACTTTTATTTCTTATTTGTTTAGGTATTTTTCTTAAAAATGCATTGTTGGTTAAGGGCTTGTAAGTAAGCATTTCACTGTAAAGGTGTTTTTTTCGGGTCATGTGACAAATACATTTTGATTTGATTTGCCATTGTCTTGGGCTAGTGTAAGACTGAGTGTTGGGCATGTTTGCCTGCTCACGGCCTGGGCGTATGTGGGACTTTCATGTTGAGGCCCTCTTTGCGGGAGTGGGGGGCATGGGGTTGGCAGGAGGGGCAGAGGGGTATCTCTCTCTCTCTCTCTCTCTCTCTCTCTCTCTCTCTGTCTCTCCCTTTCTTCTGACACATAGCAGAGTAATAGGTGGTCCATGTGTCAGTGTTGGCAGCGGGTGTTGAGTTGTCACTATGAGACACAGGTGGCTTGGCAAGGTGCTGGAAACAATGCAGGCTCCCTGGTGTTTCATAGCTGGTACTGTTTCGACCTGTTCTTTAACTGGGCAGCTCACAGCCAAATCCCTTAGAAGCCACAGGCCTGGATAGAGCCATAGCCCCCCTTCCTCCACATTAGAGAGGTGTTGTTCCCTCATACCCCTGGGCCAGGATGACCCTGTCTCATCGGACTCACTGGATCTGCCTTAGGCAGACCTACAGTACAGGGTCAGGACCACCTCTCCAGGACCACCCATCCATGACCTCCCCTCCAGGACAATCACTCCTGGACTACCCATGACCACCACTCTGGGACCACCACTCCTGGACCACCCATCCAGGACCACACCCCCAGAAGCACCACTCTAGGACCACCCATCCATGACCACCCCTCCAGAACCATCACTCCAGGACCACCCCTCCAGAACCACCACTCCTGGACTACCCGTCCAGGACCACCCCTCCAGAACCACCACTCCAGGACCACCCATCCAGGACCACCCCTCCAGAACCACCACTCCAGGACCACCCCTCCAGAACCACCACTCCAGGACCACCCCTTCAGAACCACCACTCCTGGACTACCCGTCCGGGACCACCACTCCAGGACCACCACTCCAGGACCACCCATCCAGGACCACCACTCCAGGACCACCACTCCAGGACCACCACTCCAGGCTCCACAGAATCAAACTCACACCTGGCAGAATGGGGCATTGCGCTATTATTTAAAATAGCTTGTAAAAAAAATGTGAAGCTTGGCATGTTCACCAGTGTATGCTATCTGGCCTCATATCACTCAGTTTATCTGAGCTGAGGGCTTGTTCACTGATTCGCTCTCCCACTAATAAAAGCTAACAACCTGCTGGTACATAGTTAACCTCTGGGTTAACTCTCCTCCACCTCTCTTGCCTCTGCTGCAGTTGTAGACTTTGGGTGGCAGCCAGCATGCACTCGTGTGCCCATCCGCTCACCCACCAATGACCGACGCTGGCCCCATACTGACATACTGAAACATCAGGGCATCTGTCTGTCATCAAGGTGTCTGTATGCCAGTCATGTTTGGAACAGGAGCGCTGGCCCTTTAAGGCTGTGGGAACGAGGACATTCACACACACATAGACACACGCACACAGACAAGCAGCGAGCACACACTGCTACAGCCCGTTTTTCACACATTCCTGAGGAAGGCATATTGAGATCATTAGCACAGCTAACTACAATGGCTCTTTGTACGGGAGACGGAATTTGGGAAGGAGCCAAATTGCCTTGAGTGCATTAGTGTGTGTGTGTGTGTGTGTGTGTGTGTGTGTGTGTGTGTGTGTGTGTGTGTTGTGCATGTGTCTGCGTATTCCAAAATATTTAAGTAAGAGATACAACCTATTTTATTTTAGCGTGCAATTTGTTTCTATATTTCCATTGCAGTGTTGTGCATCTCATCATCTCCACATGTCCTCATCCTGTCTGTGTGTCTCTTCTGGTCTGTGTGCAGGTGTTTGCAAGTTTAAGTGTGTGTGTGGTTGCACTACGTGTGTGTGTGTGTGTGCGTGCGTGCATGTGTGTGTGTGTGCGTGTGTGTTTCAGAGTGTATGTGACAGTGGGGGGGTGGATGTTTATTGGGTTACAGGGGGACACTGAATACGGTGCTCTTGTTTCCTGTGAGGATGCTATAACCAGCCAGGTCGCCCGTGATACAAGTCAGTATTAGACGTCCATCCATGTCTGAAGATGTCGTAGAAACCCAGCCAATAGGGGCAACAGTGAGCCCTGTTACCTTCAAGGGGGATTCAGTTTTGCTGGGGGTGGGGGTGGGGGTTGTGGTGGAGGGGTGTAAGGATCTGCCTCTGCTACTGAAGGTTGCATGTTGAAATCCAGTGATAGAAAGTTGTTTTTGAGATTTTATTTTTAAGCCTATTCCAAACCCTTACCCTTCCTTAATGTTAAAGAGTTAAAGCCTGAACTTAAAGGAAAACTCCTCCCAAAAACTATCTTTTGGTATTTGTTTGTCATTGGTTCATTGTTGACATGGTCCCAAAATTTGTAACTTTCAAAATGCAGAAATCATCCTCATATAATGCATTTTGGCAACATATAATGCTGTGTTTTGCATCATATGGTGCTAAATGAATCATCCGGAATGATTTCCGTATTTTGAAAGTTACATAGCTTGAAAACTTGATTGCTGACAAGAACCATTTTGGGACCATGTCAACAATGGACTAATGAAACAAATACCAAAATATATTTTTTTGTTTTTTTTCCTTTAAACCTATCCTTAAAAATTCAGAGTTAATGCCTAAACTGAACCTTAAAACACAAATTTGACATTTGAGAAATATGGATTCTGATGTGAGACTGTGAGAGCTTTTTGGCTATACCTTCACTGATCCAACCTGGCATCAGCAGACACGCGCACACGCACACGCACACACACACAACTTCATGAAAATGGCCATCCATCAAGTAGTGGATAAACTAGGATTGACCATTTCCAGTGACTCCACATACATGGTCCTCAAAATGGGTGGTAGGAGCAACAGAGCGCTTTTACAGAGCAACCCAACATGTTCTATCACACAATGTAGGAGGACACAACAGACCTTCTCCTCCCCCTCTCCCTCCCAATTCTCCCCTGTCTTCTTTCGCATTCCTCGCCCATCCTCCCCTGTCTCCTTTCCCATTCCTCCCCCATCCTCACCAGTCTCCTCCCCTCTCCCAGACCTCCTTCCATCCTCCCCTGTCTCCTTTCTCTCTCCCAGACAAATTTTATTTCTCCCATCCTCCCCTGTCTCCAATGCTCCCTCTCCCAAACCTCCCCATCCTCCCCTCTCCCAGACCTCCTCCCAACCTCCCCTATCTCCTCTCCCTCTCCCAGACCTTCTCCCATCCTCCCGTCTCCTTTCCCTCTCCCAGACCTTCTCCCATCCTCCCGTCTCCTTCCCTCTCCCAGACCTCCTCCCATCCTCCCGTCTCCTTTCCCTCTCCCAGACCTTCTCCCATCCTCCCGTCTCCTTTCCCTCTCCCAGACCTTCTCCCATCCTCCCGTCTCCTTTCCCTCTCCCAGACCTTCTCCCATCCTCCCGTCTCCTTTCCCTCTCCCAGACCTCCTCCCATCCTCCCGTCTCCGTTCCCTCTCCCAGACCTCCTCCCATCCTCCCCGTCTCCTCTCCCTCTCCCAGACCTTCTCCCATCCTCCCCTGTCTCCTCTCCCTCTCCCAAACCTCCCCGCATCCTCCCCCTCTCCCAGACCTCCTCCCATCCTCCCCTATCTCCTCTCCCTCTCCCAGACCTCCCCGCATCCTCCCCCTTTCTCAGACTTCCCCCATCCTCCCCTGTCTCCTCACCTCACCGAGAGCTCTTTCCATCCTCCCCGTCTCCTCTCCCTCTCCCAGACCTCCACCATCCTTCCCTGTCTCCTCTCCCTCTCCCAGAACTTCCCCATCCTCCCTTGTCTCCTCTCCCAGACCTCCCCGCATCCTCTCCCTTTCCCAGACCTTCCTCCATCCTCCCCGGTCTCCTATTCCCTCCCATCGTAAAAACAATCCCCCATCACCTCATCCTCCTTATCCCATCTCTGACTCTCTTTCACCGCATGGGGCCAGACAGAGGGAGAAGGGATGAAGGGAGCAGAGAGAGGGAGGGGGGCGCGAGGAAGGAGAGCGGGAGGGTGGAGAGAGAGAAAGCATCCTGCCAACACATTATCCCCCTCTCTTCTCTTCTCTGCTGGGAAAAAGGTTGAAAGTGTCCGTCTTTCATCAGCTCATCATCATCCTCTACTATCCTACATTATTAATCATATGGTTACTGTAATCAAAAATTCTTATTTATTTGGGCGAGGAAGAGGCAGTAAGTAGCTGTAGCTTCCACATACACAAATACTTCCTAGTCTTGAAGATGAGATGCCGCTGCCTACCATGTCCCCTGGGTGGGTTCAACAGCGCTGCTATCTCAGTCACACACACACACACAGTAAACAGACACATACACATATGCATGCACAAACAAAGTTATGGAATAAGTGTGTACGTACAGTACCAGTCAAAAGTTTGGACACACCTACTCCTTCAAGGGTTTTTCTTTCTTTTTTGCTATTTTCTACAAAACGATGAATAACACATATGGAATCAAGTAGTAACCAAAAAAGTGTTAAACAAATCAAAATATATTTTATATTTTAAATTCTTCAAAGTAGCCACCCTTTGCCTTGATGACAGCTTTGCACACTCTTGGCATTCTCTCAACCCGCTTCATGAGGTAGTCACCTGAAATTATTTTCCAACAGCCTTGAAGGAGTTCGCACACATGCTGAGCACTTGTTGGCTGCTTTTCCTTCACTCTGCACTCCAACTCATCCCAAACCATCTCAATTGAGTTGAGGTTAGTTTGGGTGATTGTGGAGGCCAGGTCATCTGATGCAGCACTCCATCACTCTCCTTCTTGGTCAAATAGTCCTTACACAGCCTGGAGATGTGTCTTGGGTCATTGTCCTGTTGAAAAACGAACGAATGAAAGTCCCACTAAGCACAAACCAGATGGGATTGCGTATCGCTGCAGAATGCTGTGGTAGCCATGCTAGATAAGTGTGCCTTGAATTCTAAAAGTAACGGTGAACTGTCTTTTCCCTTTGCTTATTTGAGCAAAGGGAAATAGGGTTCTTCTGTATACCATTGCTACCTTGTCACAACACAACTGATTGGCTCAAACACATTAAAAAGGAAAGAAATTCAAAAACTTACTTTTGACAAGGCACACCTGTCAGCGTTCAAGCTGACAACCTCATGAAGCTGGTTGAGAAAATGCCAAGAGTGTGCAAAGCCATCATCAAGGCAAAGGGTGGCTACTTTGAAGAATTAAAATATAAAATATAGTTTGATTTCTTTAACACTTTTTTGGTTACTACATGATTCCATATGTGTTACTTCATTGTTTTGATGCCCAGCCAATCCCAGATCCCCGTGATTTGCTGGTAAAGGAAATGTAGGTTTGTGAGAATCAGGTGACGAGTGGCTAATCTGCCCTTGCCTTCCGTTCTGCTAAGTAATGTTCAATCGCTGGAAAATAAATGGGACGAACTGAAAGCACGTATATACTACCAACGGGACATTAAAAACTGTAATATCTTGTGTTTCACCGAGTCGTGGCAGAACGACGAGATCAAGAACATACAGCTGGCGGGTTATACACTCTATCGGCAGGACAGAACAGCAGCCTCTGGTAAGACTCTGGGCGGGGGCCTATGCATATTTGTAAACAATAGCTGGTGCACGATATCTAAAGAAGTCTCAGGGTTTTGCCTGATGTAGAGTATCTCATGATAAGCTGTAGACCACACTATTTACCTAGAGAGTTTTCATCTGTTTTTTTTCTGTAGCGGTCTACATACCACCACGGGCCAAAGCTGGCACTAAAACTGCACTCAATGAGCTGTATTCCGCCATAAGCAAACAGGAAAACGCTCATCCAGAGGCAACGCTCCTAGTGGCCGGTGACTTTAAAGCAGGGGGAAAAAATACGTTTTTACCTAATATCTATCAGAATGTTAAATGTGCAACAAGAAGGAAAACAATTCTAGACCACCTTTACTCCACACATAGAGATGTGTACAAAGCTCTCCCTCGCCCTTCATTTGGCAAATCTGACCAAACTCTATCTTCCCAATTCCTGCTTACAAGCACAAATTAAAGCAGGAAGCACCAGTGACTCAGTCTATAAAAAAAGTAGTCAGTTGAAGCAGATGCTAAACTACAGGACTGTTTTGCTAGCACAGTGTCACGTTGGTATGAAGGATCGGGAGACAGGCACAGGAATGCGTAATAGTTTTTAAAAATTATACCCAAATTACAGCGTGCCGTGTAAAGGCACAGGGACGAAGACCAAACAAACACCATACAAAACACAGAGTAGAAACCCAAACAAAAGAGTGAGGAGTACCTCGAATAAATAACACAAGCGCACAATGATTAACACATGGGACGAGACCTGTAATCAAAACCTGTAACAATAATCGACCAGACAATGGTAAACCAAGGGCACACTTATACAATAACTAATGACTGGGAATAGGGGCCAGGTGTGCGTAATGAAAGGGAACTGGAGGGATCTGTGACAGCACTAGCAGCGCAACGAAACTGGCCACAGGAACGCAGTTTCTGCAACTGCTGAAGTTGTGTCGTCGTCGGACCGAGCTGTAGTGGTGGCGTCGGACAGATCGGTTGTGGCGGCATCGGAAGGACCAGTCGCAGCGTCGTCGGACGAGCCTTTCCCGCTGTCTCCCACTGAAACATGCATGAGAGAATCAGCTGTTCTGGACGACTGTGTGATCACGCTATCCGCAGCCGATGTGAGTAAGACATTTCAACAGGTCATCATTCACAAGGCCGCTGGACCAGACGGATTACCAGGACGTATAATCCGAGCATGCGCTGACCAACTGGCAATTGTCTTCACTGACATTTTCAACCTCTCCCTGTCTGAGTCTGTAATACCAGCATGTTTCCAACAGACCACCATAGTCCCTGTGCCCAAGAACACTAAGGTAACCTGCCTAAATGACTACCGACCTATAGCACTCACGTCTGTAGCTAATGAAATGCTTGTCATGGCTCAGGTGGTAAGGGTAGGTAACAACACATTTAAAAAAAATGTTTTAACCTTTATTTAACTAGGCAAGTCAATTAAGAACAAATTCTTATTTTCAATGACGGCCTAGAAACAGTGGGTTAACTGCCTGTTCAGGGGCAGAATGACAGATTTGTACCTTGTCAGCTTGGGGATTTGAACTTGCAACTTTTCGGGTTACTTTTCCAACGCTCTAACCACTAGGCTAACCTGCTGCCCAACATCCTCCATGCCGATCCTCAACACGGGGACCCTCAAGGGTGCGTGCTCTGTCCCTCCTGTACTCCCTGTTCACTCATGACTGCACGGCCAGGCACGACTCCAAGGAAATGAGGACTGAGCACACCTCTATTCTCATCGTCGGGGCTGTAGTGGAGCAGGTTGAGAACTTCAAGTTGCTTGGCGTCCACATCACCAACAAACTAACATGGTCCAAGCACACCAAGACAGTCGTATAGAGGAAACAACAAAGGAGACTGAAAAGATTTGGCATGGGCCTCCGACCGCAAGGCACTACAGAGGGTAGTGCGTACCGCCCAGTACATCACTGGGGCCAAGCTTCCTGCCATCCAGGACCTCTATACCAGTCGGTGTCAGAGGAAAGCCCTAAAAATTGCCAAAGACTCCAGCCACACTAGTCATAGACTGTTCTCTCTGCTACCGCATAGCAAGTGGTACCGGAGCGCCAAGTCTAAGTCCAAGAGGCTTCTAAGCAGCTTCTACCCCCAAGCCATAACACTCCTGAACAGCTAATCATATGGCTACCCAGACTATTTGCATTGCCCCCCCTCCCATGTAGGAAAGGACCTGTAAAAATAAAGAAAAACCCTTCCCTTGAATGAGTAGGTAAGTCCAAACTTATGACTGGTACTGTACATATCCTTGAACTTTTTAATACACTACATGACCAACATGCTCATCGAGCATCTCATTCCAAAATCATGGGCATTAATTTCCCTTTGCTGCTATGACAGCCTCCACTCTTCTGGGAAGGCTTTCACTAGATGTTGGAACATTGCTTTCATTCAGCCACAAGAGCATTAGTGAGGTCGGGCATGGATGTTGGGTGATTAGGCCTGGCTCGCAGTCATCGTTCCAATTCATCCCAAAGGTCTTCGATGGTGTTGAAGTCAGGACTTTTTGCAGGCCAGTCAAGATCCTCCACACCGATTTCGACAAACCATTTCTGTATGGACATTGCTTTGTGCAAGGGGGCATTGTCATGCTGAATCAGGAAAGGTCCTTCCCCAAACTGTCGCCACAAAGTTGGAAGGACAGAATTCACTGGAACAAAGGGGCCTAGACCAAAACATGAAAAACAGCCCCAGACTATTATTCCTCCTTCACCAAACTTTACAGTTGGCATTATACATTCGGGCAGGTAGCATTCTCCTGGCATCCGCCAAACCCAGATTTATCTGTCGGACTGCCAGATGGTGAAGCATGAATCATCACTCCAGAGAACGGTGGCAAGCTTTACACCACTCCAGCCGACGCTTGGCATTGCGCATGGTGAGGCTGCTCAGCCATGGAAACCCATTTCAATAAAGCTCCTGACGAACAGTTCTTGTGCTAACGTTGCTTCCAGAAGCAGTTTGGAACTCGGTAGTGAGTGTTCCAACCGAGGACAGACGATTTTTAAACGCTACGCGCTTCAGCACTCGGCGGTCCCGTTCGGTGAACTTGTGTGACCTAGACGTTTCCACTTCACAATAACAGCACTTATAGTTGACCGAGGCAGCTTTAGCAGGGCAGAAATTTGATGAACTGACTTGTTGGAAAGGTGGCATCCTATGACGGTGCCACGTTGAAAGTCACTGAGCTTTTCAGTAAGGGCTATTCTACTGCAAATGTTTGTCTATGGAGATTGCATGGCTGTGTGCTCGATTTGATACACCTGTCAGTAGCGGGTGTGGCTTAAATATCCAAATCCACTCATTTGAAGTGGTGTCCACCTACTTTTGGCCATGTAATGTATAAAGAAAAAATAGACATAACTATCCCTTTTCTCTCCAGAGCTGTGGTGAGCTGACTGTCCTTGTCTGTCTGTTCCCTGCCATCATCTGTGGTACACTGAGCCTGTCATTAGGGCTGGGTCATCAAGAGGAGAGGCTGTGTCTGTGTGTGTGTGTTTGTGTGTGTGCTCCGTATGCGTGCACTTCTGCGTGAGAACAGTCCTCCTTTTTGTACCGCAATGGTTTCTCATACGATGAGTACATGACATCTCACACCATTGGAATCTCTGGAGCATCTCTGGAGCATTACGGTCAGAACCCAAACCTTAAAATACATCTGATGAGTCCAAACAGACCAGTCCCAAATGCGATCATAACACCCTGAGGTCTAGTGACTCTAGCACTCCTCATCCACCTCATCATCAGGACCGAATCCAGATTGTGAGTTTTTGTGAGGTCCGGAAGGATAAATAAAAAAATGCAAATTTAATGCATTTCTATACAATTATACATCTTTTAAATGCTATTTGGAGAACAGCCAAAACATGCAAAAATCACCTACAAACACATAGCCTATTAGCTATAGAATTGTAACGTTTACCACTGAAAGGGGGGAAATATGAGAAATTATACATTTTTAGAACAGCATTGTTTGCATTTTGGTTGCATTTTAATGTAGGCCTATTGGGAAGATAAGTCATGTGGAGATGTTCATATTGAAACATAAATATTTTATAAGTTCCCTTCATAACGTTAGCGCAGATTTTATCACAGGACCTCACACGGGGAACGACCCCATGTTTGTGAACCACTATACTGACCTCTCTCTCTCCTCTACTTCCTCCTGCATGCATTGCAGCCTGATTCAGCCTCAACACTGAGCGCCACATCACTGTAGCCTACACAGTAACCTACTCTCTGTAAAGCAAAGTTATTATGAGAATGCTCCATTTAACGTTAGCTTCCTACCTTCCTTCTAGCTGGCTAAATATACTAGCCAGAGCCCCTAAATGTTACGTGATTAAAAGTCTCTGCAGGCAGCTAGTCACCTGACTGACATATCTTTAAGCAACTTTTTCCTACCAGTTATGCACTCATTCTCGGAGAGGCAGGCTAAAGTTGCGGGATGGTGGTTAATGTGCTGCTAAATTCGGGAGGCACAGGCGAACATAATGAACAAACAGTTTCTAGTCATAATTAGATGTTTCTCAAACGCACAATTTAGAAGTTGCAAATGTTAAATTTCAAAGCGTTTAAGTTTAGGCATTAACTCCATATTGTTAAGGTTAGGGTTAGTTTAGGCATTAACTCCATATTGTTAAGGTTAGGGTTAGTTTAGGCATTAACTCCATGTTGTTAAGGTTAGGGTTAGTTTAGGCATTAACTCCATATTGTTAAGGTTAGGGTTAGTTTAGGCATTAACTCCATATTGTTAAGGTTAGGGTTAGTTTAGGCATTAACTCCATATTGTTAAGGTTAGGGTTAGTTTAGGCATTAACTCCATGTTGTTAAGGTTAGGGTTAGTTTAGGCATTAACTCCATATTGTTAAGGTTAGGGTTAGTTTAGGCATTAACTCCATGTTGTTAAGGTTAGGGTTAGTTTAGGCATTAACTCCATGTTGTTAAGGTTAGGGTTAGTTTAGGCATTAACTCCATATTGTTAAGGTTAGGTTAGTTTAGGCATTAACTCCATATTGTTAAGGTTAGGGTTAGTTTAGGCATTAACTCCATGTTGTTAAGGTTAGGGTTAGTTTAGGCATTAACTCCATATTGTTAAGGTTAGGGTTAGTTTAGGCATTAACTCCATGTTGTTAAGGTTAGGGTTAGTTTAGGCATTAACTCCATATTGTTAAGGTTAGGGTTAGTTTAGGCATTAACTCCATATTGTTAAGGTTAGGGTTAGTTTAGACATTAACTCCATGTTGTTAAGGTTAGGGTTAGTTTAGGCATTAACTCCATGTTGTTAAGGTTAGGGTTAGTTTAGGCATTAACTCCATATTGTTAAGGTTAGGGTTAGTTTAGGCATTAACTCCATGTTGTTAAGGTTAGGGTTAGTTTAGGCATTAACTCCATGTTGTTAAGGTTAGGGTTAGTTTAGGCATTAACTCCATATTGTTAAGGTTAGGGTTAGTTTAGGCATTAACTCCATGTTGTTAAGGTTAGGGTTAGTTTAGGCATTAACTCCATATTGTTAAGGTTAGGGTTAGTTTAGGCATTAACTCCATATTGTTAAGGTTAGGGTTAGTTTAGGCATTAACTCCATATTGTTAAGGTTAGGGTTAGTTTAGGCATTAACTCCATGTTGTTAAGGTTAGGGTTAGTTTAGGCATTAACTCCATATTGTTAAGGTTAGGGTTAGTTTAGGCATTAACTCCATATTGTTAAGGTTAGGGTTAGTTTAGGCATTAACTCCATGTTGTTAAGGTTAGGGTTAGTTTAGGCATTAACTCCATATTGTTAAGGTTAGAGTTAGTTTAGGCATTAACTCCATGTTGTTAAGGTTAGAGTTAGTTTAGGCATTAACTCCATATTGTTAAGGTTAGGGTTAGTTTAGGCATTAACTCAATATTGTTAAGGTTAGGTTAGTTTAGGCATTAACTCCATATTGTTAAGGTTAGGGTTAGTTTAGGCATTAACTCCATGTTGTTAAGGTTAGGGTTAGTTTAGGCATTAACTCCATATTGTTAAGGTTAGGGTTAGTTTAGGCATTAACTCCATATTGTTAAGGTTAGGGTTAGTTTAGGCATTAACTCCATGTTGTTAAGGTTAGGGTTAGTTTAGGCATTAACTCCATATTGTTAAGGTTAGGGTTAGTTTAGGCATTAACTCCATATTGTTAAGGTTAGGGTTAGTTTAGGCATTAACTCCATATTGTTAAGGTTAGGGTTAGTTTAGGCATTAACTCCATGTTGTTAAGGTTAGGATTAGTTTAGGCATTAACTCCATGTTGTTAAGGTTAGAGTTAGTTTAGGCATTAACTCCATATTGTTAAGGTTAGGGTTAGTTTAGGCATTAACTCCATGTTGTTAAGGTTAGGGTTAGTTTAGGCATTAACTCCATGTTGTTAAGGTTAGGGTTAGTTTAGGCATTAACTCCATATTGTTAAGGTTAGGGTTAGTTTAGGCATTAACTCCATATTGTTAAGGTTAGGGTTAGTTTAGGCATTAACTCCATATTGTTAAGGTTAGGGTTAGTTTAGGCATTAACTCCATATTGTTAAGGTTAGGATTAGTTTAGGCATTCATTTCGAAATCTTAAGGTAAGGCCTTACCTCCGAATGGTTAAGGTAAGGGTTATGGTTTGGGATAGGCTTTAAACCTTAAAAACAACTCTCTATTGCTGGATTTGAATTTACGACATTCCCACATCTGGCTCCCTCGCTTTGGCGGCTTTGGAATCAGAGGCTTATGCCAATTCGCCTTTCCTGTCCACAACACCCTAGCAAAAATTAAACATGCTTGAGGGTAAAAGCGCTCACTGTTGCCCCTAATGGCTGGTTTCCATGTTATCTCCCGACATCATCAGACATGGATGGACGTCGTATCACTAGTGACCTGGCTGAACAAATCACTGTTCATGATTCTATTCCTTAGCAAAGAGGCAGGTGTGATCAGAACGCAGTCAGATCAAGAAGATAAGCATTCTGAGCTTTGAGCAACGCTGGGAGAAATATTTAGATGTTGACCCATAATTGATTTTCTTTATTGTGTACAAAATATAAATAGAGGTCCGGACCTCTGTGTCCTCATATTTAGTTACGGAAAAGGTCCAGGATATGCTGCAATGTCTTAGTGTGGGACCTATCCAGGATATGCTGAAATGTCTTAGTGTGGGACCTATCCAGGATATGCTGAAATGTCTTAGTGTGGGACCTATCCAGGATATGCTGAAATGTCTTAGTGTGGGACCTATCCAGGATATGCTGAAATGTCTTAGTGTGGGACCTATCCAGGATATGCTGAAATGTCTTAGTGTGGGACCTATCCAGGATATGCTGAAATGTCTTAGAGTGGGACCTATCCAGGATACGCTGCAATTTCTTAGAGTGGGACCTATCCAGGATACGCTGCAATTTCTTAGAGTGGGACCTATCCAGGATATGCTGCAATGTCTCAATTTGTTTACTCAGTCAAACGTTTGGACACACCTATTCATTCAAGGGTTTTTCTTTATTTTGACTATTTTCTACATTGTAGAATAATATTGAAGACTTCTAAACTCTGAAATAACACATATGAAATCATGTAGTAATCAAAAAAGTGTTAAACAAATCCAAATATATTGAGATCTTAGATTCTTTGAAGTAGCCACCCTTTGCCTTGATGACAGCTTTGCACACTCTTGGCATTCTCTCAAACAGCTTCACCTGAAATGCTTTTCCAACAGTCTTGAAGGACTTTCCACATTGGCTGAGCACATGTTGGCTGCTTTTCCTTCACTCTACAGTCCAAACCATCTCAATTGGGTTGAGGTTCAGGTAATTGTGGAGGGCAGGTCATCTGGTGTAGCACTCCATCACTCTCCTTTTTGGTCAAATACTCCTTACACAGCCTGGAGGTGTGTCTTGGGTCAGTATTCTGTTGAAAAACAAATGATAGTCCCACTAAACGCAAACCAGATGGGAGTGTGTATCACGGAGGAATGCCATGCTAGTTAAGTATGCCTTAAATTCTAAATAAATCACAGACACTGTCACCAGAAAAGCACCCCACACATCACACCTCCTCCTCCATGCTTCACTATGGGAACTACACATGTGGAGATCATCCGTTCACCTACTGTGCGTCTCACAAAGACGCTGCGGTTGGAAGCAAAAATCTCAAATTTGGACCCATCAGACCAAAGGATAGATTTCCACTGGTCTAATATCCATTTCTCGTGTTTCTCGGCCCAAGCAAGCCTATTCTCCTTATTGGTGTCCTTTAGTAGTGGTTTCTTTAAAGAAATCCAACCATGAAGGCCTGATTCACGCAGTCTCCTCTGAACAGTTGATGTTGAGATGGTGTCTGTTACTGGAAAGCTGTGAAGCATTTATTTGGGCTGCAACTTCTGAGGCTGATAACTCTAATGAACTTATCCTCTGCAGCAGAGGTAACTCTGTGTCTTCCTTTCCTATGGCGGTCCTCATGAGAGACAATTTCATCATTGTGCTCGATGGTTTTGCGACTGTCCTTGAAGAAACTTTTAAAGCTCTTGAAATGTTCTGCATTGACAGACCTTCATGTCTTAAAGTAATGATGGACTGTTGTTTCTCTTTGCTTATTTGAGCTGTTCTTACCATAATATGGACTTGGTCTTTTACCAAATAGGGCTATCTTCCGTATACCAACCCTACCTTGTCACAACACAACTGATTGACTCAAACGCATTAAGAACATTTATTCCACAAATTAATTTATAACAAGGCACATATGTTCTAGCAAATTAAAATCAAATTTGATTTGATTTTAATATAAATGCATTCCAATGTGACAACCTCATGAAGCTGGTTGAGAGAATGCCAAGAGTGTGCAAGGCTGTCATCAAGGCAAAGGGTGGCTACTTTGAAGAATCTCACTTTTTTGGTTACTACATGATTCCATATGTGTTATTTCATAGTTTTGATGTCTTCACTATTATTCTACAATGTAGAAAAACCCTTGGATGAGTAGGTGTGTCCAAACCTTTGAATGGTACTGTATATTCCTCAATAAGCTGACAGTTTCCACATTGGAAATTTGTCCGTTCAATATTATCCTGGAACTGCGCAAAACAGGAGCAGCTCCTACATGGGATGAAACAATTACCGTAGTCTCTGAAGGTGTAGCCGCAAATCTGGAAAAAGTCAGTTTTCCCGTGTGGCTGGGGGGAAAAAAATCTCAAATCCACACAAACAAAATAGGTTGGCAAGGAATCAGCTAAAAGTCTGCCAATCCACATAGTGTGATCGTTAGTTCGATTGAATCACACAGTTGAAGTTATAGGCAGCAAGCCAGAACCAACCACTGACTAGAAAGCAGCGAGCACTAGGACCGAGGATAAACACTACCAAGGCACAAAACCCGAGCGGTGACTCAATATGATGAAATGCTAGGCCCTATTGAATCAGCAACGCAACAGTGACCGTGTTACAAGTATGGTAGCCAGGAGAGAAGCACCTTGGAGGGAAGGTAGCTTCCAGTACAAGCCTGTGGAGGCTGGGAGGGAGACAAGCACCACACCTGGCCACGGAAGATTTAAAAAAAATCTTAATCCAAGTGGGGTTCAAGTTAGGCAGTAGTCCAAAGACATCCAAGGAACAATGTCAAGAGGAAGGCTACACAGAAATATTAGTAATAATATACAGTATGTGTTGACTATACAGAAGTACATAGCAATAATATACAGTATGTCTTGGTTATACATATATATATAGCGTCATAATATACACTATGTCTTGGCTGTACAGAAATACAAAGTCTTCTAAGTCTTCAGCCTAAAAACAGGTGCTCTCGGAGACAAAGAAGGACAGCCTCACTGAGAAAGACAGAGAGGAGGAGAGAGATGGAGTGGTATCCTTTGAATATTACGCCCGTCAATTGGCAAGACTTCACACGCACAGTTAACCAGGTCTAGACTAGCGTTTCTAAACCCTTCTGTTTTAACAATGACAGAGTATACAAAACACACTGATGGAGGAAAAGAGAAGCAACATGTATTGCATATTACATGGCTACGTCTCTTCTTGTTTTCCTACAACCAATTATGGTATAGCTCTTCTACGTTTCAGATGAATTCAGCATTCTCTCTCCATCTCTCTCTCTCCCTCCCTCGCTCTCAGTGGAGCCAGAGAGTCTGATTTTTTTTAATGGATAATTTCTAAACTCAGAGCCTCAGAGATCAAGGCCCAGACGCAGGGCGTCGTCTCTCACGTCTGATAGCCGGCCTGTAGAAAAGACTCAGGCTACGTCCCAAATGGCGGCACCCTATTCTCTTCATAGTTCCCTTTATAGCTCACAGAGCTCTGCTCAAAAGTAGTGCACTATATAGGGAATAAGGTCCCATTTGGAATGCACGCTCACCCTCTCTTAGCCAAGGCATTCGAAACCCAGTGTTGTCGTTGTGTTGTGTTGTTAGGACTTGAACACCCCCCCTATCAACAGCTATAGTCAACACTGTACAGAATCTGAACATCTGACAGTTGTGGTTGCAGGCGGATCCTGAGGGAGGGCTGAGTCTATATCATTTCTTATACACAGCCTCTTCTCTCACGATATGGTGCAGAGTAGAATAGAATAGCGTAGCACTTCATTGTCCCTTCTGAAATATACATTCGCAATTAGATTTTCACATGACCCATCAGGGCCCAGTTCTGTACAGTACAGTAGTTGGCCTTAAACCCCTTCACTCTCTGAAGACATAGACGTATCCACACTAGTGGCGGTCGGTACCATTTAGGAGCAATGCCTTATTTCTATTACGTCATATTGGATGACTGTCATTCATATTCCATTCACCCTGCTCAATGTAACATTGATAGGTTCAGGCTACTACATGATACTAACAATTTCCTTATACCCATCATGAGGTTGCTACAAACTAGCCTATGAATGTAAGTTTACAATGTTGATGCACAGGTCGAGAGAATTTTGGGTAAGCAAGTTGACAGACAGTGACACATTCAATACCGCCTTGCACACACTCTTGCCTGCATCTAGCTGATCTAGGGTGTAATCATTAGTCCAATAGTTAGAAATTAGAGGTTTCGTATTGGAAAAATTCAGGTATGTTTATAGCTGTTTCGTTCCATTTGCTTCTGTTTAAGAAAAGTTTTTCAACAGAATCTGTGCAATGAATACACCCCTGATCACATGCAAACACAGTTAACTTTCATAGCAGCCACATACAAAAATTGTGTTGTAAATATAATTATTTATCATATATATCTATGTGCTCTCCTACTCTCACCTTATCCTTTCACTTGTGGACTTCAGGGCACAACACATCAGCTGTCTGTGACCAGGGGGAAAAACCTTTCCAAGCCAAACCTTCATATCATGACCGCTAACCACTACATACATAGCCTACATCGTTTTCATGTCATAGTCAATATAGCTACTAGAACTAACGCATTAGAAAAACCGCTACAATCATGCAGTACAGTATACAGTCAATAGCAAGCAGTTTAGCAGTTACACAGGCGGGCCCCGGTGGCAATAAATGTTGTAAAACCAAAAGCTTACCTTGACTTGGAAGAGTTCCAGTGTTGGATAGCCATAGCCAGCTAACTAACATAGCACCTCTCTCTGTTTGAGCAGTGTGTTTGAGTAGGCTAAACTAGCTGAAAGTGAAAAAAAGATACTACAAAATATAGCTATATCTCTCTCTCTCTCTTGGTTGTCCTTCATTTTGGAATAAATTAATTTGTTCAAAACTGTTCAACTATTGTCTTTCTTTCTCTTTGAGTCAACTACTCACCACATTTTATGCACTGCAGTGCTAGCTAGCTGCAGCTTTCAGGACTAGATTCATTCTCTGATCCTTTGATTGGGTGGACAACATGTCAGTTCATGCTTCAAGAGCTCTGATAAGTTGGAGGACATCCTCCGGAAGTTGTAATATTCACTGTGTAAGTCTATGGAAGGGGTGAGAACCATGAGCCTCCTAGGTTTTGTATTGAAGTCACTGTACCCAGAGGAGGACAGAAGCTAGCTGTCCTCTGTCTATACCATGGTGTTACCCTACAGAGTACAGTTGAGGGTACTGTAGACCTTCTTTGCAAAACAGTGTGTTTTAATACATTATTTGGTGACATTAATATATTTACTATAGTTTTATCTAAAAAGGATAAAAAGGGTATTTTTTTATTTTGATGACATTGACTGAGTAGGATGGTCCTCCCCTTCCTCCTCTGAGGAGCCTGCACTGAATTCCACACATCACACACCAGATGCAGACTGTTTCTCACAGTAATGTAAGTATCTGCCACACATACTCACTAGTATACTATTTAGAATGCATGGCTTATTACTAAGTGATATGCTAGTTTGGACACTGTTATGTCTGAACCATCAGAAAACTAACCACTCAGTTACCATATTCACACACAGACCCAAGCCACAGGGTTCCCACCCTTCACTGCTCACCACCTCTCCAGAGTTTCCACCCCTATCCTCCACAGGGTTCCCCGCCTTCCTTCCCTCGCTAGAACTGGGCTGTGAAATCCCTGGTCGCTTGGCTGATGATGGGTTGAGGCTGGGCTGTGGCTTCCCAGGAGCGTCTGGAATGGTCCTCCTCTCCTCGTGGTGTTCCACAGGGCTTGATGACGGAGCGGGGAGAGGATGGACACGTCACTGTCTAGCCAAATGGAGGAAGTAGAGTTTCTCAGCCCTCCCTTTGGAGTCTGTTCTACGTATTTGCCCTGTTCCAGTACTAGTTCACCAGATTCAGCTCCTTCAAGGGCTTGATGATTACTTAGATGATTGATGATTAGTTGAAATAGGTGTGCCAGAGTTGAAATTGACCAAATGTGTGGAATTGATCAGGGGAACCAAAGACAACCAGGGAGAACCAGAAAAGTGGAGAATGAAAGATCTCCTGGGATGGGTGCCTCCCTGGCATCGGGAGGGTTAATCCACTCACCATCACTCCAGCCCCTCTTACTCGCCCTGACAACCAACACACACACAAACACACACCTTCCTAACAGGCCTGGCGTATCACCAACTCTGGTGGGTAATTGATTCTCTCCGTGCCATTAGTCTTTCAGACAGAGATGCGCCAACGAGAGGGGGTGCTGTCATTTAGAGGTTGGCAACATGCCCAGCTACACACACCAATACACACACACACACACAAACAGAGATACACACATGCCCAATAGATACACACACACACATACATTCACACAATATGTACACACCAACACACAATATGCACATACACATTATGAACCCTCATTAATTCTCACAGACACACGCACGCGCACGCACACACACACACACACACACACACACACACACACACACACACACACACACACACACACACACACACACACACACACACACACACACACACACACACACACACTGTAATGTCAGCCAGCCGTCAAGGTCTGTTAAAGCTAGAACAGTATACAGTATAAATGGTGCAATGCTGATTGTATATACACTGAAATCAAAGTGATTACATGAAGACAGAAACAGTGGTTAAAATATGTACATCTTTTGACATGCTGTAGTTGTAGATTACATTAGCCTGTGTTGTGTGTTTGTGAGGTTATTGTGGTCATGGTAAGACAGCATTCCACCCTTCAAAGGAACCACACGGACAGAACACACACACACATAATACAAGCATGCATGCACACACACACTCACACAGAGTAGAGAGAAATCCCCAGACAAAGAGCAGAGCTCCTCTTTATCTCATTATCACTAACAAGAGCTCTGCTCCTGTCTTCTAGCCTGTCTACAGTTCTCTCCCTGTCTGTCTGTCTGTCTGTCTGTCTGTCTGTCTGTCTGTCTGTCTGTCTGTCTGTCTGTCTGTCTGTCTGTCTGTCTGTCTGTCTGTCTGTCTGTCTGTCTGTCTGTCTGTCTGTCTGTCTGTCTGTCTGTCTACGACAGTAATCTGATGCCACAGTTTACAGTCTGAGAAGGAGGACTCACCTCTGTCAGACATCCCTCTCATCGTCACCGTCATACAGAGCACATGCCCCTTTGCCCTTCAGGGTGGTGGAATAATATTTTTGGTTTTGCCCATAAGTCGTCGTTAAATTCACTGGCTTATTAAGGGAATGGTAGGCTACAGTTAAGTAACAAAGGGTATAGTAATTGTAGGCTAGATTATTTCTCACAATATTCTATTCATTTGCTCTCATTACTGGTTTATTTAGGGATAGTGTACAGCAACCAGTAGCGGTAAAAGGGTCAAATCACCGGGGAAGCCAGGCCAGTAAAAAAAATTGATATTACAATCTATGTGTACACACTTTGTTTTTGTTGTCCTAGCCTAACCTGGCCAAAATGCTTGCTCGCTAGCCTAACTTCCTTTCTTGGGCAATGATGAGCCAGCTAGTTAACATTAATCTACTACATCTAGCTACATGTTGAACCAAAATGGCGCCTGAAAAAATGGCAGCAGTTTTACGGGCGCCCAACCAATTGTGCTATTATGTGGGGGTTTTTTGCGTTATTTGTAACTTATTTTGTACATAATGTTTCTGCAACCATATCTTACGGCAAAAAAAGAGCTTTTGGATATCAGGACAGCGATCACTCACCTCGGATTAGACAACAATTTTTTCTTCAGCAAGCAGGAAACACAGGATATACAGCTAACACCCGACAAGGCTAACATCCCCGTTATTGGCAAGAGAAAGAGATGCAGGTACAGAGGACACAGAGCAGGGTGCCTCGTAAGGATCCGCAGAAGGCGAGTGGGAAAGCTGCCATTAACGTCAATATTACTCGCCAACGTGCAATCATTGGACAATAAATTATAAAAGGAATTATCACGAATATCCTACCAACATGACATCAAAAACTGTAATACCTTACGTTTCATGGAATCGTGGCTGAATGATGACATGGATATTCAGCTAGCGGGATATACGCTGCACCGGCAAGATAGAACAGCACACTCCGGTAAGACGAGGGGGGGCGGTCTGTGCATATTTGTAAACAACAGCTGGTGCACGAAATCTAAGGAAGTCTCTAGATTAGTATCTTGTGATAAGTATCTTGTGATAAATTGCAGACCACACTACTTGAGAGTTTTCAGCTATACTTTTCGTGGCTGTTTATTTACCACCACAGACGGATGCTGGCACTAAGACCTCACTCAGTCAGCGTATAAGGAAATAAGCAAACAGGAAACCGCTCACCCAGAGGCGGCGCTCCTAGTGGCCAGAGAATTTAATCCATGGAAACTTAAATCAGTTCTACCTAATTTCTATCAACATGTTAAATGTGCAAAAAGAGATAAAACAATTCTAGATCACCTGTACTCCACACACAGAGATACATACAAAGCTCTCCCTCGCCCTCCATTTGGTAAATCTGACCACAATTCTATCCTCCTGATTCCTGCTTACAAGCAAAACTAAAGCAGGAAGCACCAGTAACTCAGTCTATAAAAAAGTGGTCAGATGAAGCAGGACTGTTTTGCTATCACAGACTGGAACATGTTCCGGGATTCTTCCGATGGCATTGAGGAGTACACCACATCAGTCACTGGCTTTATCAATAAGTGCATCGAGGACATACCCCAACCAGAAGCCATGGATAACAGTCAACATTCGCACTGAGCTAAAGGGTAGAGCTGCCGTTTTCAAGGTGCGGGACTCTAACCCAGAAGCTTATAAGAAATCCTGATATGCTCTCTGACAAACCATCAAACAGGCAAGCGTCAATACAGGGCTAAGATTGAATCGTACTACACCGGCTCCGACGCTCGTCTTATGTGGCAGGGCTTGCACAGCCGCGAGCTGCCCAGTGACACGCCTACCAGACGAGCTAAATAACTTCTATGCTCGCTTTGAGGCAAGCAACACTGAGGTATGCATGAGAGCACCAGCTGTTCCGGACGACTGTGTGATCACGCTCTCCGTAGCCGACGTGAGTAAGACCTTTAACCTCTATTAGATAGGGGGCAGTATTCTCACGTCCGGATGAAAAGCGTGCCCAAAGTAAACTACCTGTTACTCAGGCCCAGAAGCTAGGATATGCATATAATTGGTAGATTTGGATAGAAAACACTCTAAAGTTTCTACAACTGTTAAAATAATGTCTGTGAGTATAACAGAACTGATATGGCAGGCAAAACCCCGAGGACAAACAACCCCCCAAAAAAATCAACCTACCACTGTTTCCAATGGCTTTCATGTTTATTATGAAGTCCTCCCAGATTGCAGTTGCTAGGGTTTCCACTAGATGTCAACAGTCTTTAGAAAGAGTTTCAGGCTGGTTTTTGAAAAATGAGCTAGAAGTTGTAGTTTTTCTAAGTGGCTCCCATTTTGGCTGTAGCGTTTCCATGCACGTGGATGAAAGTGCGTTCTTTATTATTTATCTCCGGTAATGAACATACTATTCTCCGTCTTAAATTTGGTCATTTATTTACGTACCTGAGGTTTGATTAAAAACATTGTTGGACTTGTTTGGATAAGTTTATTGGTAACGTTCGGGATTCATTTTGTATGCATTTTGAAGGAGGGAAACCGGTGGATTATTGAATGAAGCGTGCCAGCTAAACTGAGTTTTTATGGATATAAAGGACTTTACCGAACAAAAGGACCATTTGTGATGTAACTGGGACCTTTATGAGTGCCAATAGAAGAAGATCTTCAAAGGTAAGGCATTTATTATATCGCTATTTCTGACTTTCGTGTCGCACCTGCCTGGTTGAAAAATGTTTTTCATGCTTTTGTATGCGGGGCGCTGTCCTCAGATAATCACGTGGTGTGCTTTCGCCGTAACGCCGTTTTGAAATCTGACACAGTGGCTGGATTAACAAGAAGTTAAGCTTTATTTTGATGTATAATACTTGTATTTTCATGAATGTTAAATATTTGAATTTTGCGCTCTGCAATTTCACCGGATGTTGGCCAGTGGGATGCTACCGTCCCACCTGCCAGTAAGAAGTTAAACAGGTCAACATTCACAAGGCTGCGGGGCCAGACGGATTACCAGAACATGTGCTCCAGGCATGTGCTGACCAACTGTCAGGTGTCTTCACTGACATTTTCAACATGTCCCTGATTGAGTCTGTAATACCAACATGTTTCAAGCAGACCACCATTCCTGATGGGCCGCCCCCAGGTGGCGAGGGTAGGTAGTAACACATCTGACACGCTGATCCTCAACACTGGAGCACCTCAAGGGTGCGTGCTCAGTCCCCTCCTGTGCTTCCTGTTCACCCATGACTGCATGGCAAGGCACGACTCCAACACCATCATTAACTTTGCAGACAACACAACAGTGATAGGCCTGATCACTGGCAACGACGAGACAGCCTATATGGAGGAGGTCAGAGACCTGGCCGGGTGGTGCCAGAATAACAACCTATCCCTCAACGTAACCAAGACTAAGGAGATGATTGTGGACTACAGGAAAAGAAGGAGCGAGCACGCCCCCATTCTCATCGACGGTGCTGTAGTGGAGCAGGTTGAGAGCTTCAAGTTCCTTGGTGTCCACATCACCAACAAACTAGAATGGTCCAAACATGCTAAGACAGTCGTGAAGAGGGCACGACAAAGCCTATTCCCCCTCAGGAAACTAAAAAGATTTGGCATGGGTCCTCAGATCCTCAAAAGGTTCTACAGCTGCAACATCGAGAGCAAGTGGTTGCATCACTGCCTGGTACGGCAATTGCTCGGCCTCCGACCGCAAGGCACTACAGAGTGTAGTGCGTACGGCCCAGTACATCACTGGGGCTAAGCTGCCCGCCATCCAGGACCTCTACACCAGGCGGTGTCGGAGGAAGGCCCAAAATGTGTGGAAAAAGACCCCAGCCACCCTAGTCATAGACTGTTCTCTCTGCTACAGCATGGCAAGCGGTACCAGAGTACCAAGTCTAGGACAAAAAAGGCTTCTCAACAGTTTTAACCCCCAAGCCATACGACTCCTGAACAGATCATCAAACGGCTACCTGGACTATTTGCATTGTGTGCCCCCCCAACCCCTCTTTTACGCTGCTGCTACTTTCTGTTTATCATATATGCATAGTAACTTTAATTATACATTCATGTACATCCTGCCTCCATTGGTCCAACCAACCAGTGCCCCCGCACATTGGCTAACCGGGCTATCTGCATCGTGTGTCACGTTCTGACCTTTATTTCCTTTGTTTTGTATTTATTTAGTATGGTCAGGGCGTGAGTTGGGTGGGCAGTCTATGTTTGTTTTTCTATGTTTTGGGGCATTTCTATGTTTCGGCCTAGTATGGTTCTCAATCAGAGGCAGGTGTCATTAGTTGTCTCTGATTGAGAATCATACTTAGGTAGCCTGGGTTGCACTGTTTGTTTGTGGGTGATTGTCTATGTTGTAGCTTCACGGTTGTCATTTGTTTATTGTTTTGTATACAGTGTCAGTATTTTCTTTATTAAAGATTTACCATGGACACTTACCACGCCGCATATTGGTCCTCTGATCCGTTTCGCCTCTCCTCTTCAGATGAAGAGGAGGAAATCCGTGACAGAATCACCCACCCAACTCGGACCAAGCGGCGTGGTAAACAGCAGCGACGACAGCAGCAGCAGCAGCAACAACAGCTGCCAGCATCACAGGACTACACAACTTGGGAGGAGATAGACAGGTGGGCGGTCGACCCAGGGAGAGTGCCGGAACCCGCCTGGGATTCAATGGAGCAGTGCAAGGAGGGTTACAGGAGGATGAGGTTGGCGAAGCCAGCACGGCAGTGCGACAGGTACGAGAGGCAGCCCCAAATTTTTTTTGGGGGGGGGCAGACGAGGTGTGGTACTAAGCCAGGTAGCAGACCTGAGCTCACTCCTCGTGCTTATGATAAGCAGCGCATTACTGGTCAGGCACCGTGTTATGCGGTTAAGCGCACGGTGTCGCCAGTGCGTGCCCATAGCCCGGTGCGCTATAGGGCAGCCCCGAAAGTGCCATGCGAGTGTGGGCATTGAGCCAGGGCGTATGGTGCCTGCTCAGCGGGTCTGGTCGCCGGTACGCAGTTTTGGTCCAGGTTATCCTGCGCCGGCTCTGCGTGCTGTGTCTCCGGGCGCTGGGAGGGTGCAGTGCGTCCTCTGCCTGCACTCCGCTCGTGCCGGGCAAATGTGGGAGTGGAGCCTAAGGGAGAGGTGCGTGTAGTAAGCACTAGATCTCCCGTGCTTACCCACAGCCCGGTTCAACCTGTGCCTGCACTCTGGAGGGTCCGGGCTAGAGTAGTTGTCCAGCCTGGGGAAGTGGTGCCAAGGTTGCGCACCAGAGCTCCAGTGCTCCCCCACAGCCCGGTTCTTCAGGTGCCTCCTAACACCAAGCATCCTGAGGGTCTCCCCAGCCTGGTGGTTCCTGTGGCAGCCCCACGTACCAGGCTGTCTCTCTGTCTCCTCCCTGCAGGTGGTCCTGTCTGTCCGGCGCCGCTGCCGGAGTCTCCCGCCTGTCCGGCGCTGCTGCAGGAGTCTCCCGCCTGTCCGGCGCTGCTGCCGGCGTCTCCCGCCTGTCCGGCGCTGCTGCCGGAGCCTCCCGCCTGTCTGGCGCCGCTGCCGGAGCCTCCCGCCTGTCCGGCGCCGCTGCCGGAGCCTCCCGCCTGTCCGGAGCCTCCCGCCTGTCCGGCACCGCTGCCGGAGCCTCCCGCCTGTCCGGCGCCGCTGCCGGAGCCTCCCGCCTGTCTGGCGCCGCTGCCGGAGCCTCCCGCCTGTCCGGCGCCGCTGCCGCTGCCGGAGCCTCCCGCCTGTCCGGAGCCTCCCGCCTGTCCGGAGCTTCTGCCGGAGCCTCCCGCCTGTCCGGAGCCTCCCGCCTGTCCGGCGCTGCTGCCGGAGTCTCCCGCCTGTCCGGCGCCGCTGCCGGAGTCTGAGGCGCCAGAGCCCGTCAGCCCAGAGGCGCCAGAGCCCCTCTGTCCAGAGCTTCTGCCCCTCTGTCCAGAGCTTCTGCCCCTCTGTCCAGAGCTTCTGCCCCTCTGTCCAGAGCTTCTGCCCCTCTGTCCAGAGCTTCTGCCCCTCTGTCCAGAGCTTCTGCCCCTCTGTCCAGAGCTTCTGCCCCTCTGTCCAGTGGGGTCATTGAGAGGGGTGGCCATGGTGAGAAAGCCACGGAGGCGGACAATAAGGCGGACTAAGACAATGGTGAAGTGGGGTCCGCGTCCTGCGCCAGAGCCGCCACCGCGGACAGACGCCCACCCAGACCCTCCCCTATAGGTCAAGGTTTTGCGGCCGGAGTCCGCACCTTTGGGGGGGGGGTACTGTCACGTTCTGACCTTTATTTCCTTTGTTTTGTATTTATTTAGTATGGTCAGGGTGTGAGTTGGGTGGGCAGTCTATGTTTGTTTTTCTATGTTTTGGGGCATTTCTATGTTTCGGCCTAGTATGGTTCTCAATCAGAGGCAGGTGTCATTAGTTGTCTCTGATTGAGAATCATACTTAGGTAGCCTGGGTTGCACTGTTTGTTTGTGGGTGATTGTCTATGTTGTAGCTTCACGGTTGTCATTTGTTTATTGTTTTGTATACAGTGTCAGTATTTTCTTTATTAAAGATTTACCATGGACACTTACCACGCCGCATATTGGTCCTCTGATCCGTTTCGCCTCTCCTCTTCAGATGAAGAGGAGGAAATCCGTGACATCGTGTCCCGCCACCCACCACCCGCCTACCCCTCTTTTACACTACTGCTACTCTCTGTTTATCATTTATGCATAGTCACTCTAACCATATCTACATGTACATACTCAATCAGCCCGACTAAACGATGCCTGTATGTAGCCTCGCTACTGTTATAGCCTCTCTACTGTTATAGCCTCTCTACTGTTATAGCCTCGCTACTGTTATAGCATCGCTACTGTTGTTTTTCACTGTCTTTTTACTGTTGTTTTTATTTATTTTCTTACCTTACCTTTCTTACCTATTGTTCACCTAATACCTTTTTTGCACTGTTGGTTAGAGCCTGTAAGTAAGCATTTCACTGGAAGGTCTACACCTGTTGTATTCAGCGCACGTGACAAATAAACTTTGATTTGATTTGATGTTAAACTTCCATCCTCTAAGGCCAGGGGCACAATGTATGAATGTATGGTTGGATCAGAATCACCGTTGTAATCATTGGCCAGTATTGAGAATTAAGTGAGTCCAAATCCCTATCTCCATCCTTGGCTAATTTAGGAAATGGCAGAGGACAATGACATAATGAGATGCATCAATTAATTTTTTTTTCTGTCAATGAACTTTGGCTTCTGATGTAATGTGATTGGTGTGACGCCAAATCCAAACTGTCTTCCCTTGACACTTTTTTGGTACTCCAGGACCATTCTAAGCTGAGCTCATTCAGTTTAGCTAAAAGCTGATGGGCTATTATTGTATACTTTTTTTCAAAAGAGGCCTAATGCTCACTGGCTTCCCTTGCATTCAAGGCTACAGGCGACAACAATGTTATACTCTTTTTGACCAGACAGCATCATGTAGATGGGCTACACATACAGAGGGCCGCTGTTTTGTTCGCTCGGATGCTTTCTCCGGTAAGATTCATTCAGCCTCTTGCCAATTTAAAGACATTTATGAAACACAGAGAGAGGAAATATACATTATTTAGTATGTTTTCCTGGTACATTTTTGGGGGAATCCATTAATACATGCCACTGACTTCAACCTCCCTGCTCCTCAATACTTCTACTAAATAATCAAACTAATAATTGCTCAACGTGTCTGTGATCGCGGCTGCGAGAAAAACATTTTTGGGGGGCCTTTTTTGGTGGGGGGCACATGTCCCGGACAAAGTCTGTGTATAGCCCTGCCGTCATTAGTGTAGACATCACTATTGCCATCACTGTAGACAGCACCATGTATAATGTCACTGCCAGTATTAAGGCTTTCATCGTCACTTTTTTTATTTTTTTTATTTCACCTTTATTTAACCAGGTAGGCAAGTTGAGAACGAGTTCTCATTTACAATTGCGACCTGGCCAAGATAAAGCAAAGCAGTTCGACAGATACAACGACACAGAGTTACACATGGAGTAAAACAAACATACAGTCAATAATACAGTATAAACAAGTCTATATACAATGTGAGCAAATGAGGTGAGAAGGGAGGTAAAGGCAAAAAAAGGCCATGGTGGCAAAGTAAATACAATATAGCAAGTAAAACACTGGAATGGTAGTTTTGTAATGGAAGAATGTGCAAAGTAGAAATAAAAATAATGGGGTGCAAAAATAAATAAATAAATTAAATACAGTTGGGAAAGAGGTAGTTGTTTGGGCTAAATTATAGGTGGGCTATGTAAAGGTGCAGTAATCTGTGAGCTGCTCTGACAGTTGGTGCTTAAAGCTAGTGAGGGAGATAAGTGTTTCCAGTTTCAGAGATTTTTGTAGTTCGTTCCAGTCATTGGCAGCAGAGAACTGGAAGGAGAGGCGGCCAAAGAAAGAATTGGTTTTGGGGGTGACTAGAGAGATATACCTGCTGGAGCGTGTGCTACAGGTGGGAGATGCTATGGTGACCAGCGAGCTGAGATAAGGGGGGACTTTACCTAGCAGGGTCTTGTAGATGACATGGAGCCAGTGGGTTTGGCGACGAGTATGAAGCGAGGGCCAGCCAACGAGAGCGTACAGGTCGCAATGGTGGGTAGTATATGGGGTTTTGGTGAAAAAAACGGAGTGCACTGTGATAGACTGCATCCAATTTGTTGAGTAGGGTATTGGAGGCTATTTTGTAAATGACATCAAGTCGAGGATTGGTAGGATGGTCAGTTTTACAAGGGTACGTTTGGCAGCATGAGTGAAGGATGCTTTGTTGCGAAATAGGAAGCCAATTCTAGATTTAACTTTGGATTGGAGATGTTTGATATGGGTCTGGAAGGAGAGTTTACAGTCTAACCAGACACCTAAGTATTTGTAGTTGTCCACGTATTCTAAGTCAGAGCCGTCCAGAGTAGTGATGTTGGACAGGCGGGTAGGTGCAGGTAGCAATCGGTTGAAGAGCATGCATTTAGTTTTACTTGTATTTAAGAGCAATTGGAGGCCACGGAAGGAGAGTTGTATGGCATTGAAGCTCGTCTGGAGGGCTGTTAACACAGTGTCCAAAGAAGGGCCGGAAGTATACAGAATGGTGTCGTCTGCGTAGAGGTGGATCAGAGACTCACCAGCAGCAAGAGCGACCTCATTGATGTATACAGAGAAGAGAGTCGGTCCAAGAATTGAACCCTGTGGCACCCCCATAGAGACTGCCAGAGGTCCGGACAGCAGACCCTCCGATTTGACACACTGAACTCTATCAGAGAAGTAGTTGGTGAACCAGGCGAGGCAATCATTTGAGAAACCAAGGCTGTCGAGTCTGCCGATGAGGATGTGGTGATTGACAGAGTCGAAAGCCTTGACCAGATCAATGAATACGGCTGCACAGTAATGTTTCTTATCGATGGCGGTAAAGATATCGTTTAGGACCTTGAGCGTGGCTGAGGTGCACCCATGACCAGCTCTGAAACCAGATTGCATAGCAGAGAAGGTATGGTGAGATTCGAAATGGTCGGTAATCTGTTTGTTGACTTGGCTTTCGAAGACCTTAGAAAGGCACGGTAGGATAGATATAGGTCTGTAGCAGTTTGGGTCAAGAGTGTCCCCCCCTTTGAAGAGGGGGATGACCGCGGCTGCTTTCCAATCTTTGGGAATCTCAGACGATGATTCCTCAGACTATGATTCCTAACGACATGGATTTCACTCCGTACTGCCAGTGCTTTCATAATTTGTCTCACCGTTGTTTATTGTCAACACCATGGCCACATCTAGTAGTGCAACACACACAGATAGTTACAGGAGGACAGAGGCTGAAGCAGAGACAGTTTGCATACAGATGCATGTTCATGACAAAGACCTGTAACAGCAATTAGTGATCTAAGGTTACAGTTAGCTATCTAATTAAGGAACATATTAATGAACATCCACTTCAGACACAGATCACAGATCTCCATGTCTGCCCTAAGGGCCTTGATGGCTGATGAGCATTTCCTCCTCGTGGTCTCTGGTTTGGGTACAGCCTGTGGACGTGTGTTCTACATACTGTAACCACCTTTGCCCAGTTTTGCCATTAGGAGCAGTGGTTAGCAAGTTGCCTACAGGCTGGGAGGCACTGGTTCGAGACCCCCAAGGGGTAGCGGTTTGCTACATAACGTACGTAAAGATATGCAATGGGGAGGTGTGGAGGCAGAGAGTTTGAACGCCATCTCACCATCATCTCCGCCTCGCTTTTCCTGTCCTCCCCTCGTCTCGCCCGCTACCACGATGCTCGTTTGGAGTCCATCGTTAATTAATTGGAGAAGGCCCTACTTTACTTCTAAAGTTAAATCTATTTTTTGTTTGGCTGTTGAAAGACTGACGTGTAGCCCTCTTCACACACACACACACTGCAGGTCGACGTGTCTGCTAATTAAGACTCCAGAGGAAGGGCTAATTGCCGTAGCGTGCCTCTCGGCGGAGGAGAGGAGCGAGGGATGGAGGGAGGGATGGAGGGAGAGAGTCTTCTCTTTCTCCAACGGCGCTAGCTAGCTGCCCGGAAAGCTTTGCCCTGTGGAGCACAGTGCTGCAGAGAATTAAAGGGCCTTATGTAAGCTTGTGGTGAAACTATTAAACGCCAACTAACCACCAACTTTTCCTTCTTGAGAGGAAATGAGGAACTAAGAACTTAACTGAACTGCCACTTGATTTAATGGAGCTCATTAAAAGTTGAACATCACAGAGATCCACATCCAAACACAGGATGTGTCTGAAATGGCACCCTATTCCCTATATAGTGCACTACTTTTGACCACAGACCTGGTGAAAAGTAGTGCACTATATAGGGAATACTGTAGGTGGCATTTTGGAGTCATCTCTACTCCTCCTCGGCCTGCTATAACTTTAGACTTCAATGGTCTAATGGTATTGTCTGCTAGAACAATAAAGCTTTATCTGAAATACTTTATCTTACATACTTAAATACTGTGGTGCTGATGGACTATTGTCCAAATAATGGATACTCAACACCTTTTAACAAAGGCTTGAGACCAGAACTTCAAACATTATTTATGAGTATGGAGAGACAGAAATAAGTAAAAATGAGGTTCAGACAGACAGAAAGAGAGAGAGAGAGACCCAGCACACAGCCGGAGAAGGAAAGAAAGGATAGAAATCTGTTTTGAGACACAATTAAGCCATGAGCCCAGCTACTGAAGACCATTATTACAACAAAGGGTACTTTGCTTTGGAAGATACACCGTTGAAACATTCCTACACATCAACCACACTACTAAATTCTGAAAGAAACAGCCTTTAAAGAGAAAAGCGGAAGAAGCGAGAAGAGGGAGAAGCTGGAAAGGAGTCAAGGGCTGCGTCCCACATGGCAACCTATCCAGTACATAGTGCACTACTTTTGACCAGAGTCAAAAGTAATGCACTATGGGGGATTGGAGGGACGCCACGTGCGACTGACATGTTTTCCGTTTGCTCCCGTGGTATTCTTAAAGTTTATGTGAGTTTTGCATCAGAACTGTATTTATTTTCAAATATTAGTTTGGTGATCCCTTTCCGTTAAAACCAAAATCAAGACTACTTTGGAATGTCGGCATGTCGACGAAACATAAGGCCAAAAGCATGACTTTGAGAAGACCCACTTTCATCACCGCCCTCTCCTGAGTCTGAGGGCCCGGGGACTCACACTTTACCCGGGGGTGCGGCTTTGCCTGGCGGCGCTGAAATGAACATTCGAGGCCATCAAACTACTATGCTCTGAGATAGTTGAAATGAAAACTGAGGTGGTTGCTACGATTGAGGCCCGAATACAGGAGGTTTCTGATACTTTAAAAGCAGATCTAACCATCCTGCTGAACGAGACTGTGCCAGCAATCACATCACTCAAAACAACAACAGAGTTGCACACTACAACAATTGCAGCACTGGTGACCTCTGCTACCAATGACTCTGACTTAACTACATCTCTGGAGGCTGGCGGGAAACGCCTAGCTGCGGATTTGAAAAAGTTGAAGGAGAGCTGTGTGAGTTTAGAGTGATACTCTCGCTGCAATAACCTGAGACTTGTATCGGCCCCAGAGTCAGCAGAAATGCTCGCGCCACGGATTTTGTTTCTGGGCTGCTGAAGGATGTTCTTGCATTAGATGAAAAGCCCCTGATTGATCGTGCCCACCGGTCGCTGCGCCCAAAGCCCAGGGATGGGGAGAGGCCCCGTGAAATAATTATTTGAGTGCACTTTTTCATGAGAAGATGGAGATTCTCCGACGAGCCCGCAATACCACTCTGAGCTTTCAAGGACAGAGCTTCTCCATCTACCAGGACTACTCCCCTACTGTTTCCAGGCAGCGCCACGCTTTCGGGCAGGCCAAGCGACTGGACCATCCAGGTGTGAAGTATGGACTGCGATTCCCAGCCCGTTTATGGCTATCTCATGATGGCAAAGACTACACATTTGAGTCTCCGGATGAGGCTATGGCTCACATTCACATCAAGAAGTCTGGAGCTTGCTCACAGTTCAGCAACTGTTGCTTGCGAACTGTGGATAGTAAGTAACCCACCTGTGGTACAATTATGTTTAGTTATAACATGCTAGTCTTGTATAGTTGGGGAGTTGGCGAACCCATTCAGGCTTATTTGATGTGATCTAATGTTTTGATCATCTAGTGTGCTTGCCTTACAAGCATTCAGTCATTTTAATTTCATTGTATTAAGGTTTTACTTAACTCCTGTGTTTCTAGGCTGTCTCGCTCAACTATTCAGTTTATTTACATAGTGCCTCAGTGACTCAAAATATTTTTGGTTATTTGTTTACTGCATCCGTTTGCATTGACCCAGTAAACAGTAAATGTTTCCCGATGCTAAACGGGTTTTGGGGTCTTCACTTCAATTTTAAAAGTTTTGAGCTCATTTATGCCCAGCAAACGTTCAACATTGCGCACACGTAATTTTTTGGTCTTGGTTGTAAGCTGTCTCAGCGTCAAGTAGACAACTATTATAATTATTTTAGATGTTTTTTTGTTTTTTTTGATTGTTTTACTATGATTTCTTACTTCAAATTAGGTTTTTGACTGAGAGCCTTTATACATATTGTTTATTTTCTCTCTCAATGCCTGTTATAAGACTGGGAATATAATTATATACATCTACAAGTGGTGCTTTTGTAATTTCGTTTGCACAAGGGATTCACTTTTATTTTTTTATTTTAATAAATAAAATAAATCTCTCTTTTTACTGCTTGATCCACTAACAAAACGCGACTTTGGGTTTAGGTTTAAGACCGCACTCTCACAGACACACTGTGCAAAGAGAACATGTTCTATTTAGGCTTGTACGTCATTTGGGGAGGTATTGTCTGGGATGGGGGGAGGGGTGGAGGGGTGGGGGGGCAGGTTGAATTGTTCAGTTCTAATGTTGTCATTCTGTCTTTTTAGTTTTTTTTCTGTACTTTTTCCAAACATCTACCACCGTACATTATTACTCTGAGACAAGTTATTCTGGGGGTTTTGGGCGCTCATTGCTTTTCCATTCTATGCTCTAATGACAGGGTTGTATAACGGGAATGCCCAGAGGGGCCGAAATAATGCGATCAAGTACATTTCGTGGAACATCAAAGGGGTTAATAACCCGGTGAAGCGTAAGAGGGTGTTGACATACTTAAAGGGTTTGAATGCCAATGTTGCATTTCTACAAGAGACTCACTTGAGGACTGGTGAGCATTTTAGGATGTGTAGGGACAGGGTTGGTCAAGTGTTACACTCTAACTTTCATAGTAAATCAAGAGGTGCTGCCATTTGTGGTGCTGCCAACTGTTTTCTATCCCTCTTGTTTTGGCTAGTGTTTATGCTCCCAATTGGGATGACACACGTTTAATTTCTTCCTTTTTGTCTGCTATACCCAATTTAGATTGTCATTTGTTATTTTAGGGGGGGATTTCAACTGTAAAATGTCCCCAGTTCTTGACAAGTCCTAACGAACAACTACAGGCCCATCTAAATGTGCCCTACTTATTAATTCCTTTCTTCAGAAATATGCTATGTTTGAGGCCTGGCGTTTCCTACATCCTACAGATAGACAGTATTCCTTTTATTCTCATGTTCATCAAACATACTCCCGGATTGATTACTTCTTTATGGATAAAAAACTTCTGCCTAACCTTTGGCAGTGTACTTACGAGAGTATTGTTATTTCTGACCATTCACCATTAGTGCTTGAACTAGAGTTTCCCCAGCGACCTCCTATGTGTTATCAATGGCGTCTTAAGCCCATTGTACTCCCAGAGAAGGAGTTTGTCAATTTTATTTATTCTGAAATCACCTTATTCCTAGAAACTAATTCAACACCAGGTATGTCCTGCTCTACCATATGGGAGTCTCTCAAAGCATACCTACGTGGCCAAATTATTTCTTATACAGCCAACCAAAACAGAGTTAGCTCTCAGCGACTTCAGGACCTGAGCGAGTCCATAGCCACATTAGATGAGAAGTATGCTACGGATCCTTCCTCTGGTCTGCTTAAAGATCGCCAACTACTCTAATCTGAATTTGATGAGCTTTCTACCAGGCAAGCTGAACAGTTACTCTTGCGAGCTCGGTACAGAATGTATGAACAAGGTGACAAGGCCAGTAAACTCCTTGCACATCAGATCCGTAAATCTGAGGCCTCACGTTTAATCCCACAAATATGGACCCCATCTGGTGCCACCACAGTTATACATAAAGAGATCAATGATCAATTCAAACTATTTTACTCGGCACTATACACCTCTGAATCCCCTCAAGACCCTTTGTTGATTGATTCCTTCTTTAATGGCTTGAATATGCCTTCAATTGATACAGACTCCCATGACTGTCTAGAAGAAGAATTTACACCTGAGGAGATTGCAACAGCAGTGTCCGCAATGAAAAGTGGTAAATCACCGGGTCCGGATGGTTTTCCAACCAAATTTTACAGGACGTTTTCTGGTCTGCTTTGCTCATTCTTGTCTCGACTATTTGCAGAGTGCCTTAATACCTCAAAGCTACCGCCTAGTCTTTATCAGGCTACAATTTCATTACTATTAAAGAAAAACAAAGACCCCCTGGAATGTGAATCCTATCGCCCAATCTCTCTTTTAAAAACTGTGATTACAAAATCCTAGCCAAGCTTTTGGCCATCCGTATGGAAGGCTCGCTGCACCAAGTAATACACTCTGACCAGACTGGCTTTGTGAGAAATAGGCATTTGATTTTCAATATTAGGTGCCTTATGAATATACTGTACTCCCCAGCGTCGGAGGACCCGGAAGTGGTGGTCTCACTTGATGCGGAAAAAGCGTTTGACCGCGTTGAGTGGGATTACCTAACAGCTGCCCTTTATAGATTTGGCTTTGGCCCCAAATTCATTGCGTGGATAAAGATTCTTTATTTTTCCCCCATGGCTTCAGTACGGACTAACAACTTGTCCTCTGACTATTTTCCCTTGCACCGCGGATCCAGACAAGGTTGTCCACTCCCCCCCTTGTTGTTTGCTTTGGCAATCGAGCCTCTCGCCATTGCTCTCTAATAATGCCATTCAAGGAATAATCAGGATGGGCTTAGAGCAGAAAGTCTCACTATATGCTGACGACCTCCTTTTGTTTATCTCCAACCCTGATACCTCATTGCCACGTGCCTTATCTGTTCTTAAAAAGTTTGGATCAATCTCAGGGTACAAGCTGAATCTAGGCAAGAGTGAGCTTTTTCCTGTAAACAAGGCTGCTTTAAAGTGCTCTTTTACAAGTTCTCAGTTTAGGATTGTCTGGGATCAATTCACCTATTTGAGAGTTAAAATGACAAGGAAATATTCAAATTTGTTTCAGGAAAACTTTGTTGTTCTAGCAGACAGTTTGAAACAATCTTTCACTTTTTGGAATTCGCTACCTCTTACTCTTATCGGAAGGATTAATGTCATTAAAATGAGTGTGTTGCCCAGATTTTTATATTTATTTCAATGTTTACCCATTTTTATTCCAAAATCTTTTTTTATTTCCCTGGATCAAACATTCATGCATTTTATTTGGGGTGGCAAGGTATCACGGATTGGTAGAAAACATTTACAGAAGCCAAAGTCATTGGGGAGCTTAGATCTACCAAATTTTCAGACATACTATTGGGCTGCAAATTTCAGAGCCCTTCTGTACTGCCTGCAGACTGATCCTACTGGCCCTAGACCACTCTGGGACCAGATGGAGTCTGAATCGTGTAAACCTGCAGCACTTTCCTCTGTGTTGTGCTCGTCTCTCCCAGTGTCCCTAGGCAAAAGGTGTGTCAACCCAATTGTAAAGCAGTCTCTTAAAATGTGGAATCAGTTCCGTTTAGCCTTTAGCCTCCGAGGCTTTTCTCTATTCGGGCCCAATCAATCAGAACATTTTATTTCCTCCAACATTGTATTTCCTTCTTTGAATGTTGGGGCTTTTGGCACCTGGCACTCAATGGCCTCTCCTCACTAGCCCAATTATTCTGTGATGATACATTTGCAACTTTTGCTCACCTACAGGAAAAGTTCAAGCTCCCCCAATCCCACTTTTTCCTCTATCTCCAGACTAGGAACTTCGTCAGAGCTAACACACCTGAATTTCCCCATAGGCATGCGAATACAGCTACAGAGAGCATCTTGGAGCTGAACAAGCTTCCTAGGGGCGCAATTTCAGATGTATATGCAATCATTCATCACTTACAGAACCCTTCTTTGGTGCCTTTAAAGACTCGATGGGAAAAGGATTTGGGGGAGGAACTTGGGGAAGACACCTGGGAATCTGTGCTGCACAGGGTGCATTCGTCCTCTTTTAGCACTAGACAGAGCCTCATTCAATTCAAGGTGGTTCACCGTATCCACTGGTCTCGGGCCAAACTTGGAAGAATATTCTCTGATTTTGATCCTACCTGTGTCAGATGTAAAATGGAACCAGCCACACTGTTGCATATGTTTTGGGGCTGTCATAAACTATCAGGTTTCTGGGAATTAATATTTAAATGTTTCTCTGATATATATGACACTGTTATAGATCAGTCTCCCCTTACAGCCCTTTTTGGAGTACTGTCCATAGGTACCCCCCTGTCAAGAATCCAGTCGGACACTGTTGCTTATACAACTCTTTTAGCTAGACGGCTAATACTACAGAACTGGAAGATGGCAGCTCCCCCATCTTATAAATATTGGGTGAGAGATGTGTTGTGCTCTCTGAAACTAGAAAAAATTACATTCAATTCACGTGGGAACCCCAAACTGTTTAATGAGGCTTGGGCTACATTCCGGTCTTACTTTAAACAGTCCATCCTCTGATTGCATTCCTATTAAAACCAAAATAGGTCTGTATTTGACCCCACTGTGACTTTTTTAAAACATTTATTTCACCTTTATTTAACCAGGTAGTCTAGTTGAGAACAAGTTCTCATTTACGACTGCGACCTGGCCAAGATAAAGCATAGCAGTGTGAACAGACAGCAACACAGAGTTACACATGGAGTAAACAATAAACAAGTCAATAATACAGTCGAAAGAAAAAAGAAAAGAAAAAAAGAAAAAATAGTCTATATACATTGTGTGCAAAAGACATAAGGAGGTAGGCGAATAATTACAATTTAGCAGATGAACACTGGAGTGATAAATGATCAGATAGTCATGTGCAGGTAGAGATACTGGTGTGCAAAAGAGCAAAAAAGTAAATAAATAAAAACAGTATGGGGATGAAGTAGGTAAATTGGGTGGGCTATTTACCGATGGACTATGTATAGCTGCAGCGATCGGTTAGCTGCTCAGATAGCAGATGTTTAAAGTTGGTGAGGGAGATAAAAGTCTCCAACTTCAATGATTTTTGCAATTCATTCCAGTCACAGGCAGCAGAGAACTGGAAGGAAAGGCGGCCAAATGAGGTGTTGGCTTTAGGGATGATCAGTGAGATACACCTGCTGGAGCGCGTGCTACGGGTGGGTGTTGCCATCGTGACCAGTGAACTGAGATAAGGCGGAGCTTTACCTAGCATGGACTTGTAGATGACCTGGAGCCAGTGGGTCTGGCGACGAATATGTAGCGAGGGCCAGCCGACTAGAGAATACAGGTTGCAGTGGTGGGTGGTATAAGGTGCTTTAGTAACAAAGCGGATGGCACTGTGATAAACTGCATCCAGTTTGTTGAGTAGAGTATTGGAAGCCATTTCGTAGATGACATCGCCGAAGTCGAGGATCGGTAGGATAGTCAGTTTTACTAGGGTAAGTTTGTCGGTGTGAGTGAAGGAGGCTTTGTTGCGAAATAGAAAGCCCATTCTAGATTTGTTTTTGGATTGGAGATGTTTGATATGAGTCTGGAAGGAGATTTTACATTCTAGCCAGACACCTAGGTACTTATAGATGTCCACATATTCTAGGTCGGAACCATCCAGGGTGGTGATGCTAGTCGGGCGTGCGGGTGCAGGCAGCGAATGGTTGAAGAGCATGCATTTGGTTTTACTAGCGTTTAAGAGCAGTTGGAGGCCACGGAAGGAGCGTTGTATGGCATTGAAGCTCGTTTGGAGGTTAGATAGCACAGTGTCCAAGGAAGGGCCGGAAGTATACAGAATGGTGTCGTCTGCGTAGAGGTGGATCAGGGAATCGCCCGCAGCAAGAGCAACATCATTGATATATACAGAGAAAAGAGTCGTCCCGAGAATTGAACCCTGTGGCACCCCCATAGAGACTGCCAGAGGACCGGACAACATGCCCTCCAATTTGACACACTGAACTCAAAGTAGTTGGAGAACCAGGCAAGGCAGTCATTAGAAAAACCGAGGCTACTGAGTCTGCCGATGAGAATATGGTGATTGACAGAGTCGAAATCCTTGGCCAGGACGATGAAGACGGCTGCACAGTACTGTCTTTTATTGATGGCGGTTATGATATCGCTTTGTATCTTTAGCGTCGCTGAGTTGCACCTGTGACCGGCTCGGAAACCAGATTGCACAGCGGAGAAGGTACGGTGGGATTCGAGATGGTCAGTGATCTGTTTGTTGACTTGGCTTTCGAAGACCTTAGATAGGCAGGGCAGGATGGATATAGGTCTGTAACAGTTTGGATCCAGGGTGTCTCCCTCTTTGAAGAGGGGGATGACCGCGGCAGCTTTCCATCCTTGGGGATCTCAGACGATTGGAAAGAGATGTTGAACAGGCTGGTAATAGGGGTTGCGACAATGGCGGCGGATAGGTCCAGATTGTCAAGCCCAGCTGATTTGTACGGGTCCAGGTTTTGCAGCTCTTTCAGAACATCTTCTATCTGGATTTGGGTAAAGGAGAAGCTGGGGAGGCAAGGGCGAGTAGCTGCGGGGGGGGTGGAGCTGTTGGCCGATGTTGCAGTAGCCAGGAGGAAGGCATGGCCAGCCGTTGAGAAATGCTTGTTGAAGTTTTATCATCGATTATCATGGATTCATCGGTGGTGACCGTGTTACCTAGCCTCAGTGCAGTGGGCAGCTGGGAGGAGGTGCTCTTGTTCTCATTGGACTTTACAGTGTCCCAGAACCTTTTGGAGTTAAAGCTACAGGATGCAAATTTCTGCGTGAAAAAAGCTGGCCTTTGCTTTCCTGACTGACTGTGTGTATTGGTTCCTGACTTCCCTGAACAGTTGCATATCGCGGGGACTATTCGACTTAAGGGTTGGATGAGCATTTCTTTGTGTTTTTTCTGGGGGGGGGGGGCATTAAGGTTGTGCTTATGTGCTTATTGATTGTGACCTGTGGATGCCTTGTTCATCTTGCCCGGGCAGAGACAAAAATGTGAGCTTGTTTTTCCCAGTTTTTAATTTTTTATTTAAAAAATAAATAATTGTTTGCGCCTACAAAAAATGATTATTCTTCATTTTTTAAATTTTAAAGCATTGTAAACTGTTTTTTTTTTGGTCCAGTGGATGGTCGGTCTGTGGCCATGACTGTCTGTGAGTGGTTGCATTTCTCCACCCTTATCCCTTGACTGTTTACAGGAACAATGGTGAGGTGTTTGCTCTGTCCCTGTACTATAGATTGCCCTTTAATGTTTGTAGCCTTCTGCCTGGTCTGTTTAACTTGTCTAAAGTCTGGTATCTTTAAAGCTATTTAAAAAAAACTAGTTCACTTAATAGGGAATATGGTGTGATTTTGGGACGCCACCCAACTAATGCATAACTTCAAACAACTCCATCTTCAAAGTTGCATAACATTAAAAAGCCATGATCCAATCGAGTTCTCAACATCAAAAACACACAACGGCGTTGAGGAGACAATGCCTCGCCCTCCTCTCTCCCCATGCTGACGCAACCTCACAAATCTATAGGTTATCAATAACGTCATATTTCTTTTTGATTTCAAACATTCCACTTCATTCCCAGCTGGGGGGCAAGCACAGCCCGCTCCAATGCATTACATTGCAGAAACACAGCTGGATTACACTCTCTTACATCTCTATAACGTAGACATTGGGAGTCGAGAAGCAGGAGGTAAGTTTAATATAACAAATAACATGGATCGATACTATGTAGGAGTAGCGTCTAGACATGAACAAACAGAAACAATACTGCCTGGGGAAGGAATCTAAGGCAGTGCCAGTTAAAGGGGAGGTACTGAGTGAGGTAATGGAGTCCAGGTGTGCTTAATGATGAAGCGCAGGTGCATGTAATAATGAAAGCCAGGTGTGCGTAATTATAGTTCCTAGGACCGGTGGTTAGTAAACCGGAGGGAGTAGACATGACAGTACCCCACCGACACGCGGCTCCAGCCGCAGGATGATGCCGACCATAGGGACGGCCCCAGGATGAGGAAAGGATCAGTCCAAGCAGCAAAAATGGAAATCACGGATGATGTTTGGATCCAGAATGTCCTCCACCAGAACCCAACACGGCTCCTCTGGGCCGTGCACCAGGTATGGGAGACAACCCCCACGATGTCTGGAGTTCAGTGGGGATCTGACGGCATAGGCGGGAGCTCCCTCGACGTCCAGGGGGGAGGGAGGGGTGTCCGTTGGGGACAGCATCAGCCAGGGGACAAGGAACCACTGGCCTGAGAAGGGAGATGGGAAAAGAAGATGAGATCCAGTAGTCACTGGGAAGCTGCAACTTATACATCACCTCGTTGACCCTCTGGAGAACCTTGAACGGCCCCACAAACCGGGGGCTCTGCTTCTTGCAGGGCAGGTGGAGTGGGAGGTTCCTGGTAGAGAACCAGATGCGATCCCCAGCATGGAACACGGGAGTCTCACTGCGGTGGCAGTCTGCCTGCTCCTTCTGATGGTGACGGCTCGCTGGAGTTTCACGTGAACCTTGCTCCATGCATCTTCTGCACACCTGAACCACTCATCAACCACAGGAGCTTCGGTCTGACCTGGGGTCCATGGAGCCAGAGCCAGCTGAAAACCCAGAACACACTGGAAGGGAGTCAGCCCAGTGGAGGACTGATGGAATGAATTCTGGGCGTATTCCGCCCATGGAAGGAATCGGGCCCACTCTCTCTGCCGGTCCTGGCAGGGACTCCTCAGGAACCTCCCCAGCTCCTGGTTCATCCTCTGCACCTGCTATTTGACTGAGGCCTATACCTGGAAGTGAGGCTGACCGTGACCCCAAGCTTCTCCATAAAGGCTCTCCATACTCGTGATGTGAATTGGGGCCTACGGTCGGAGACGATGTCCTCCAGAAGGCCATAATGCCGGGAGACCTGCTGGAATAGTGCCTCAGCGACCTGGAGAGCAGCGGGGAGACCAGAGAGAGGAATGAAACGACAGGATTTAGAAAATCTATTCACAACCTCCAAAATGGTGGTGAAACCGTCAGAGGAGGGGAGATCAGTGACAAAGTCAATGGATAGACGGGAAGGGGAAGGAGCATGCAGGAGCATGCCAGGGGGACTTGGTTTGAGCACGACTAACGTCGTATGCCAAGGTAAACCACCAATACTTCTCGGAAAAGGATTAGGTAGTGCGAGAAATACCTGGATGTCCAGCGACGACAGCTGTCAGCGCCCAGGTCAGCAGCCAATCCCTTATCCCTGTGGAACCGTAGACACACTCAGGACGACAGGCAGTGGTTGCAGGCTCCTTCTCCAGAGCCAGGCGGATGTCCACATCTATGTCCCAGACCACAGGGGCTACGACTCGAGAGGACGGTATTATGGTAGCATTCTGGACAGGACCCTCTCCCGAATCGTAGAGATGTGACAGGGCATCGGCATTGGTGATCTTTGAACTTGGGGCGATAGGTCAGCGTGAAGTCAAATCTTGTAAAGAACAGGGCCCATCTTGCTTGGTGTTAAAATCTCTTCGGGCTAGGGGGCGGTATTTTCAGGTCTGGATGAAAAGCATGCCCAAAGTAAACTGCCTGCTACTCAGGCCCAGAAGCCTGAGTATAATTGGTAGATGTGGATAGAAAACACTCTAGTTTCTAAAACTGTTAAAATTATGTCTGTGAGTATAACAGAACGTATTTGGCAGGCAAACCCCGAGGGCAAACCATCCAGGAATTTTATTTTTTGAGATGACAGTGTTTTCAATGGGTTTTCTATGTGGATCTAAATTTCCGAGGTACTTGCTTGCAGTTCCTATCGCTTCCACTAGACGTCAACAGTCTTTAGAAATTGATGTTTTTCCTTTGAGAAATGAAGAAGTAGGGCTGTTCAGAACGAGGGTCGAGTCTAGTGCACTGTTGTGGTTGGGGGGCGCGACCTGAAAGCTCGCTCCACTTTGTTTTCATCTGGTTTTGAACGCAGTTTATTCCGTCTTAAATTTGATTGATTATTTACATTTAAAAATACCTAAAGTTGTATGAGGAAAGTTGTTTGGATCAAGTTTACAGGTAACATATTAGATACTTTGTAGTCATGTTGCGCGAGTTGGAACCGGTGTTTTTCTGGATCAAAGCGCCAAATAAATGGACATTTTGGAGATATAACCACAGAATTTATCGAACAAAAGGACCATTTGTGGTGTTTAATGGAAATATTGGAGTGCCAACAGACGAAGATCTTCAAAGGTAAGGCATGAATTATATCGTTATTTCTGACTTTTGTGTCGCGCCCGGCAGGATGAATTATGATTTTCATGTGTTTGTTTGATGGGGTGCTGTCCTCAGATAATCGCATGGTTTGCTTTAGCCGTAAAGCCTTTTTGAAATCTGCCACGGTGGCTGGATTAACAAGAAGTTCATCTTTAAACCGATGTATAACACTTGTATGATTTATGAATTATTATTATGAGTATTTCTGTTTTTGAATTTGGCGCGCTGCTATTTCACTGGATGTTGTCAAATCAATCCCGTTAACGGGATTGGCGCGCGAAGGGATCACTAAGAAGTTAACGAGTCGTGGTGTGATCATAACAACATACAGGAACTCAAGTCCTTTTGTTCACCTGACCTAGAATTCCTTACAATCAAATGCCGACTGCATTATCTACCAAGAGAATTCTCTTCGATTATAATCACAGATGTGTATATCCCCCCCAAGCAGACACCTTGACGGCCCTGAAAGAACTTCATAGGACTCTATGTAAATTGCAAACCACATATCCTGAGGCCGCATTTATTGTAGCTGGTCATTTTAACAAGGCTAATCTGAAAATAAGCATATCGAATGTACGACCAGGGCTGGCAAAATTTTGGATCATTGCTACTTTAACTTCCGCAACGCATACAAAGCCCTCCCTCACCCACCTTTCGGCAAATGTGACCATGACATTTTGTTGCTCCCAGCCTATAGACAGAAACTAAAACAGTAAATCGGGGTGCTCAGGTCTGTTCAATGCTGGTCCGATGAATCTGATTCCAAGCGTCAAGATTGCTTCGATCATATGGACTGGGATATGTTCTGAATAGCCTCAGACAACAACATTGGTGTATACGCTGATTCGGTGAGCGAGTTCATTAGGAAGTGCGTGAGTGATGTTGTACCCACGGTGACTATTAAAACCTTCCCCAACCAGAAACCGTGGATTGATGGCAGCATTTGCGCAAAACTGAAAACGCGAACCACTGCTTTTAATCATGGCAAGGCGACCAGAAACATGACTGAATACAAACTATACCCTCCACAAACAAGCTAAGCATCAATTTAGAGACAAAGTAGAGTCGCAATTCAATGACTCAGACACGAGACGTATGTTGCAGGGTCTACAGTCAATCACGGATTACAAAAAGAAAACCAGTCACGTCGCGGACACTGACGTCTTGCTCCCAGACAAACTAAACAACTTCTTTGCCCGCTTTGAGGACAATACAGTGCCACTGACACAGCCCGCTACCAAAACCTGCGGGCTCTCCTTCACCGCAGTCAACGTGTGTAAAACATATAAACATGTTAACCTTCGCAAGGCTTCCGGCCCAGACGGCATCCCTAGCCACGTCCTCAGAGCATGCGCAGACCAGCTGACTGGTGTGTTTACGGACATATTCAATCAATCCCTACCCAGTCTGCTGTTCCCATATGCTTCAAGAGGGTCACCATTGTTCCTGTTCCCAAGAAAGCTAAGGTAACTGAGCTAAACGACTATCGCCCCGTAGCACTCACTTCCGTCATCATGAAGTGTTTTGAGAGACTAGTCAAAGATCATATCACCTCCCCCCTACCTGACACCCTAGACCCACTCCAATTTTCATACCACCCCAAAAGGTCCACAGACGATGCAATCACAATCACACTGCACACTGCCCAAACCCATCTGGACAAGAGGAATACCTATGTCAGAATGCTGTTCATCGATTACAGCTCAGCATTTAACACCATAGTGCCCTCCAAACTCGTCATTAAGCTCGAGACCCTGGGTCTCGACCCCGCCCTGTGCAACTGAGTTCTGGACTGTCTGATGGGCCGCCCCCAGGTGTTGAAGTTAGGAAACAACATCTCCACCCCGCTGATCCTCAACACTGGGGCCCCACAAGGGTGCGTTCTCAGCCTTCTCCTGTACTCTCTGTTCACCTATGACTGTGTGGCCATGCACGCCTCCAACTCAATCATCAAGTTCTCAGACGACACTACAGTGGTAAGCTTGACTACAAACAACGACGAGACGGCCTACAGGGAGGAGGTGAGGGCCCTCGGAGTGTGGTGTCAGGAAAATAACCTCACACTCAATGCCAACAAAACATAGGAGATGATCGTGGACTTCAGGAAACAGCAGAGGGAGCATCCCCCTATCCACATCGACGGGACAGTAGTGGTGAAGGTGGAAAGTTTTAAGTTCCTCGGCGTACACATCACGGACAAATTGGAATGGTCCACCCACACAGACAGCGTGGTGAAGAAGGCGCAACAGCGCCTTCCCCACCCAGTTGACTACTTTAAAATGGTGGAAGCCCTCAATGTTCATAAAGTCGTTTTTTTCAAAGTTGCCAAAACGTCACGTGCGTCAACTTATATTATACTGTATCATTGCATTCGTAACAACCTAACCATTACGAATCTTCTATGCGATCAAATAATCCTATATATATAGCAAACTAGTAATGAAAATTTGACACTCCCTCATTGATTTGACACTCCCTCATACAACAATTTCTCACTTCATGAGCTTATTTTCATAAATATAAGAATTTATATAAGAATATGGGCAGAGTAAAACCTCTTGCTTCGCCTCTTCCTCTCTGGCAATCATCATTTATTAGAAAAACACAGTTTCCATCATAATTTGTTGCAATAAAGTTCAACAAAAGAAGAATCCACCCCTGTCGAAAGGATAAAAACGTTGTCAATCTTCATAACATTAAAGCCTGGCATGTTTTACACTAGTGAGTTGGCACACTGATTAACACAGTCAGCAAGATAACAATTATTTGGTGCTATCGCCCCTTCACAGGTCCCCTATTTCTACCCTCTCTCTCACTCTCTCTTCCTCCCCTCTCTCTCTCTCGCTCTTTCACCCCCCCACTCTTTCTCTATCCCTCTTGCTCTGAGTCATCAGAATCACAAATACAGTATACAGATAAACAAATACAAAAGTCCACCCACGCATTTAAGCAGAAAAAGCTACTTCAAAACATAACTATCCACCCACATGTGTTGACATACGCTCATCACCAACCGGTAATGCACCATCAAAGCTGAGCTGCCATTACAGTAATACACAAGCAGTGGTACACACACTCAGTCACACACCCACACACTCTTGAGTGACACGCCTATCCATCATTGCAGTAATCGGTGACAATCACCTGCCTCAGTCAATTACACCTCACTAATTGTTGAGATGCAGACACACACACAGAGCCGTACAAACACTGACAGGGAACACACGCACTTTTCTTTTTCTCTCTATATAAAATCATTATCATAGCTGTATGCTTGTAGGTACTTATTCAAGTGTAGTTTATTCAGAGGGGTCTGAAATTATTGACACCTTTGATAAAGATGAGCAAAAATTATTATAAAATACATGACTAAAATACTGAGCTGATTTGTATGGGGGGGGTACGGCTGTTTAGCCACGTACACCAGTGGTGGGTTTGCCATCGAAATGAGGATGCATGAACAGAAAAGAAACCCATACCTACTGTAAAATATGGTGGTTATGGGGCTATTTTGCTTCGTCTGGTCCTGGTGCCCTTAAGTTAAATTCAACAGCATCATGAACTTTACACAGTACCAGCCAGGATATTTTTGCCAAAAACCTGGTTGCCTCTGCCAGGAGGCTGAAACTTAGCCGCAAGACAATAACCCCAAGCACACATTAAAATCCATAAAGAAATTGAAAATTGGCCAGAAAATCAACATTTTGCAATGATGTCTCTCCGTCCTTTGGCTACAGGTGCTCCCGCCTGTCCGGAGCCGCTAGAGTCTCCCGCCTGTCCGGAGCCGCCAGAGTCTCCCGCCTGTCCGGAGCCGCCAGAGTCTCCCGCCTGTCCGGAGTCAGAGTCTCCCGCCTGTCCGGAGCCGCCAGAGTCTCCCGCCTGTCCGGAGCCGCCAGAGTCTCCCGCCTGTCCGGAGCCGCCAGAGTCTCCCGCCTGTCCGGAGCCGCCAGAGTCTCCCGCCTGTCCGGAGCCGCCAGAGTCTCCCGCCTGTCCGGAGCCGCCAGAGTCTCCCGCCTGTCCGGAGCCGCCAGAGTCTCCCGCCTGTCCGGAGCCGCCAGAGTCTCCCGCCTGTCCGGAGCCGCCAGAGTCTCCCGCCTGTCCGGAGCCGCCAGAGTCTCCTGCCTGTCCAGAGCCGCCAGAGCCGCCAGTCTGTCATGAGCCATCAGATCCGCCAGTCTGCAAGGAGCCGCCAGAGCCGCCAGTCTGCAAGGAGCCGCCAGAGCCGCCAGTCTGCAAGGAGCCGCCAGTCTGCAAGAGCCGCCAGTCTGCAAGGAGCCACCAGAGCCGCCAGTCTGCAAGGAGCCGCCAGAGCCGCCAGTCTTCAAGGAGCCGCCAGAGTCGCCATTCAGCCAGGATCCGCCAGAGCCGCCAGTCAGCATGGAGCCGCCAGAGCCGCCAGTCAGCATGGAGCCGCCAGAGCCGCCAGTCAGCATGGAGCCGCCAGAGCCGCCAGTCAGCCAGGATCCGCCAGAGCCGCCATTCAGCCAGGATCCGCCAGAGCCGCCATTCAGCCAGGATCCACCATTCAGCCAGGGGCTGCCAGAGCCGTCAGTCAGCCAGAACCTGCCAGACCCGTCAACCAGCCTGAGCTACCCCTCAGTCCTGAGCTACCCCTCAGTCCTGAGCTACCCCTCAGTCCTGAGCTACCCCTCGGTCCTGAGCTACCTCTCGGTCATGAGCTACCTCTCGGTCATGAGCTACCTCTCGGTCATGAGCTACCTCTGTCATGAGCTACCTCTCAGTCATGAGCTGCCCATCAGTCCGGAGCTGTCCCTAAGTCCGGAGGAGTTTCCTCAGTCATGAGGCACCCCTCAGTCCAGAGGCGCTCCTCAGTCCAGTGGGGCCCTTTGTTCGGGTTCCTAGGCCAAGGTCGGCGGCGAGGGTCGCCACTCAAAGGACACTAAGGAGGTGGACAAAGACAATGGTGGAGTGGGGTCCACGTCCAGCGCCAGAGCCGCCACCGCGGACAGATACCCACCTAGACCCTCCCCTATAGGTTTAGGTTGTGAGGTCGGAGTCCGCACCTTGGGGAGGGGGGTGTACTGTCACGTTCTGACCATAGTTCTTTTGTGTTTTCCTTGATTTAGTGTTGGTCAGGACGTGAGCTGGGTGGGCATTCTATGTTGTGTGTCTAGTTTGTCCATTTCTATGTATGGCCTGATATGGTTCTCAATCAGAGGCAGGTGTTAGTCATTGTCTCTGATTGGGAACCATATTTAGGTAGCCTGTTTTGTGTTGGGTTTGGTGGGTGATTGTCTTCTGTCTTTGTGTCATTGCACCAGATAGGACTGTTTCGGTTTTCACTTTTGTTGTTTTGTATTTTGTAGTGTTCTCATGTATGGTCTTTATTAAACATGTTGAACACTAACCACGCTGCATTTTGGTCCTCCTCTCCTTCAGCGGAAGAAAAACGTTACAGACCTATTCAACATTTTCTTGTGTTACAGCCTGAATTCAAAGTGGATGAAATATATTTTCCCCACCCATCTACACACAATACCCCATAATGACAAGGTGAAACATGTTTTTAGAAGTTTTTGTAAATGTATTTCAAATGAAATACATGAACATCTTATTTACATAGAAATTCATACCACTAAAGTCAATACAATTCTCTAAGAGCTTTGCACACCTGGATTGTATAATATTTGCACATGATTATTTAAAAATTCTTCAAGCTCTGTCAAGGTGGTTGTTGATCATTGCTAGACAGCCATTTTCAAGTCTTGCCATAGATTTTAAAGCCAATCTTAGTCAAAACTGAAACTAGGCCACTAAGGAACATTCAATGTCATCTTGGGAAGCAATTCAGGTTTATATTTGGCCTTATGTTTTAGGTTGTTATCCTGATGAAAGCTGAATTTGTCTCCAGTGTCTGTTGGAAAGCAGACTGAACCAGGTTTTCCTCCAGTATTTTGCCTGTCCTTAGCTCTATTACGTTTATTATTATTTTTTTTTAACTCCCTAATTTGTGCCGATGACAAGCCATCACCATGCTTGAAAATATGAAGAGTGGTGCTTAGTAATGTGTTGTGTTGGATTAGCCCCAAACATAACACTTTGTATTCAGAACTTTAAGTTAATTTCTCTATCATATTTTTTGCAGTTTTACTTTAGTGCCTTATTGCAAACAGGATGCATGGAATATTTTTATTCTGTACACGCTTCCTTCTTTTTACTCTGTCATTTAGGTTAGTATTGTGGAGTTATTACAATGTTGTTGATCCACCCTCAGTTTTCTCCTATCACTAGTCATTAAACTCTGTAACTGTTATAAAGTCACAGTTGGCCTCATGGTGAAATCCCTGAGTGGTTTCCTTCCTTTCCGGCAACTGAGTTAGGAAGGACCAGTGGCGACCCGTCTTTCAGGCCTCTGCCCCACCTGTTTTTGAGCCCCACATTAATACGTGTCACATATCAGTTTGCAAACAATGTAAAAAAATAATATATATCATTGAGTTAATAAAGCCGCATACAAACATGGTCTATTTTTTGTTTTTTGAGTATGGTAACTCCAAAATGCAGGTGTTTCAGCTTAGCTCAGTGCTTTCTGTGGTGGGGCAAGCTAGCAGAAAATACGGAGCGGTGTGAATTGATTGGCTGTGTTCTGTCACTCATGGGGACTTTACGTCACTGCCAAGTGTAAGAGCAGACCTTGAAAATGCCGGCCCTTCAGTTACTGCCATATAAGTGTCCATCCAAGAAGGCTCAAGGTCATTGGCCACAGATAGAATGTGGTCAAATCACATTATATGTAGAGTAGCTTTGATTGGACTGATGTCAACATCATACTTTCACAATCTTTTCTAGCAAGTCACCATCATGAATCAAGTCGACAATCTACTGGCAAATCCTTGTTAATCATTGTCATATGAAGATAAATAATTAAGAGAAATTATAGATAAAACATATCTGTGCTCATCGGCCATTGGACATAAACATTACACAAAAAGTTGGAAATCGTAAATTCAGTAACAGTGGCTGTGTGGGATAAAGGGGCTCATTTCCAAGTTTAAAATGATAAACATTCATCATTGTCAATGAAGCATGATTTGTGCCGCGCTCAAAACAACTGTTAACTCGGAGGACAGCCGCACCACCTCTCTCTTAGTGAGCCGAGCACAACAATGTGAGTCCAAACATGTATTGTATGCTGCTGCATAAATGATGTAATATGCCAGGGAGATATATATACTGTAGCTAAGAAAGTAATACGAAGTGTATGTTGTGTAGTGAAAAGATTTGGCATGGTTCCTCAGATCCTCAAAAGGTTTTACAGCTGCACCATCGAGAGCATCCTGACGGGTTGCATCACTGCCTGGAATGGCAACTGCTCGGTCTCCGATCGCAAAGCACTACAGAGTGTAGTATGTACGGTCCTCTATATATAGGACCTCTATGTCAGGCAGTGTCAGAGGAAGGACCTACAAATTGTCAAGACTCCAGCCACATTAGTCATAGACTGCTCTCTCTGGTACCGCACGGCAAGCGGTACCGGAGCGCCAAGTCTAGGTACAAGAGGCTTCTATCCAGCTTCTACCCCCAAGTCATAAGACTCCTGAACAGCTAATCAAATGGCTACTCAGACTATTTGCATTGCCCCACCCCCACCCTCTTCTACACTGCTGCTACTCTCTGTTATTATCTATGCATAGTCACATTAATAACTCTACTTACATGTACATATTACCTCAATTACCTCGACTCAATTACCTCGACTCTGTACCAGTACCTCCTGTATATAACCCCGCTATTGTTATTTACTGCTGCTCTTTAATTATTTGTTTGTCTTATCTCTTACTTTTTTTGTTTATTTTCTTAAAACTTTGTTGTTGGTTAAGGGCTTGTAAGTAAGCATTTCACTGTAAGGTCTACACCTGTTGTATTCGGAGCGTGTGACAAATAACATTTGATTTGATTTAGTAAGCTGTTAGTAGCCCATGTGCATCACCCTAATAATTTGGTCTATATACCCTTCTTTAATTTTGCCTGCTGTTCTACTGTAGCCTATAACCTGTTTTAGAGAAATGTAATCATTGAATATTGTAAGAGATTTCATTGTCTGCTTATATGCCCCCTTTATTTATCCTACTGTTCTAACTTGGTGTACAGGGAGAGCACTGTAAGAACGGCCCATGTTCTGAATTCTGTTGCTGTACATTTCAAAAGTGCTAAACAAATAGTTATATTGACTAGCTAGCTCATTGTCTTAATCGAAATTACGGACTGTCTCTTGTCCGCTTGTCATCTCCTTATGCCATAGTTTGCACATCTGACCTGTCATTTGACACCACATTTGTTTCAGCAAGTCAGCCATGTCAGCTATGTTTTTTTAAAGGCAGTAACGAGGCTGAATGAACTGTTTCGCTGTCCCAAATGTTGGGACTCTGCTGTTGGGACAGCTTTATGTAGGCCCTAACAGTTTATGGGCACCGTTTGTCACCGTTATCGTGCAATTAATGTATTGTTTAGTGTTGTGTTGTGTTGTGTCGTGGCTTTGCTGGCATGCGTCTCTCTTTTTATTTTTTTGCCCTACCAAGATTTACATGCTAAAATCACCACCGGGAAGGACGCCTGTATCTTTGTAGTGACTGGGTGTATTGATACACCGTGTAAGTGTAATTAATAACTTCACCATAACTTTACCATGCTCAAAGAGATATTCAACGTCTGCTTTATTTTTTTTTAACCATCTACCAATAGGTGCCCTTCTTTTTTGTGAGGCATCGGAAAACATCCCTGGTCTTTGTGGTTAAATCGTTTTTTTCAATTTCACTGCTCGACTGCTCGATAATTGTACAGAGATTCAAAAATCATGTTACAGCCGTTCAAAAATCATGTTTAACACTATTATTGCACACAGAGTGAGTCCATGCAACTTAATATGTGACTCAATAAGCACATTTTTACTCCTGAACTTATTTAGGCGTGACATAACAAAATGGTTAAATAATGAATGACTCAAGTGTCACACCCTGATCTGGTTCACCTGTCCTTGTGATAGTCTCCACCCCCTTCAGGTGTCGCATATTATCCCCGGTGTATATATCCCTGTGTTTCCTGTCTCTCTGTTCGTCTTGTTTGCTAAGTCAACCAGCGGTTTTCCTTGCTCCTATTTTTTCCAGTCTCTGTTTGTTTCTAGTCGTCCTGGTTTTGACCCTTGCCTGTCCTGACTCCGAACCCGCCTGCCGGACCACTCTGCCTGTTCTGACTACCAGCCTGCCTATGCCCTTGTACTGTTTTTGGACTCGGATCTGGTTTCTGACCGACCTGACCTAGAGACTGACTATCGTCTGGTACTGTTTGGACTCTCATGTGGTTTTTGAACTCTCACCTGTCCCAGACCGGCCTTTACCTACTCCCTTTGTTATAATAAATATTGGAGCTCTACCATCTGCCTCCTTTGTCTGCATTTGGGTCTCGCCTTGTGCCCTTATATCAAGACATTTCAGCTATTCATTTTTTAAATTAATTTGTAAACATTTTTAAAAAAAACATAATTTCCCTTTGACATTATGGGGTCAATCTAAATGTAATCCATGTTAAATTCAGGCTGTAACACAACTAAATGTGGAAAAAGTAAAAGTGTGTGAATAATTACTGAAGGCACTGTTATTTTCTACATACTTGATATCTTGTTTTTGGGATAGGGGGCAGCATTTTCACTTTTGGATGAATAGCGTGCCCAGAGTGAACTGCCTCCTACTCTGTCCTAGATGCTAATATATGCATATTACTATTAGTATTGGATAGAAAACACTCCGAAGTTTCTAAAACTGTTTGAATGATGTCTGTGAGTATAACAGAACTCTTATGGCAGGCGAAAACCTGAGAAAAATCCATCAAGGAAGTGGGACATCAGAGGTTTGTAGTTTTTCAAAGCTTGGCCTACCGAATACGCATTGGGAAATGGATGAGGTTGCACTTCCTAGGGCTTCCACTAGATGTCAACCGTCTTTAGAAACTGGTTTGAGGATTCTCATGAGACCTCTTTGAGTCAGTGGTCTGGCAGAGACCCTTGGTCTCATGACGTGCGCTCCCGACAGTTACTTCTCATTCCAGTGCTTTTCTGAAGACAAAGGAATTCTCCGGTTGGAACATTAATGACGTTTTAAGTTAAAAACATCCTAACAATTGATTCCATACATCGTTTGACATGTTTCTAAAGGACTATAACGGAACCTTTCGGGTTTGTCTGGATGAAGTGCCTGCGCCTCATGAAGATGGATTACTGGGCTGAACATGCTAACAACAAGTGGCTATTTGGACATAAATGATGGAACTTTATGGAACAAATCAGTCATTTATTGTCATACTGGGATTCCTGGGAGTGCCTTTTGATGGCGATCAAAGGTAAGTGAATATTTATGGTTGTCACGTTCGTCATAACGAGGTGACCAAGGCGCAGCGTGAGATGAATACATTCTTCTTAATTTAAACGAAGAACACTAAGCAAAATAACTAAATAACAAAACGAACGTGAAGCTATAAACACGAGTGCTGACATGCAACTACACATAGACAATAACCCTCAAAACCAAAATGGAAAATGGCAACCTAAATAGGATCCCCAATCAGAGACAACAATAAACAACTGCCTCTGATTGGGAACCAATTCAGGCCACCATAGACCTACATTTACCTAGACAAACCAAAACCCCATAGATATACAACAAACCTAGACAAGCCAAGAACCTACATACCACCCTCATCACACCCCGACCTAACCAAAATAATAAAGAAAACAAAGATAACTAAGGTCAGGGCGTGAGAACAACAATGGTGTTGTTTCTAACTTTGTTGACACCAAAATGGCAGATATTCCTCTGGCTGTTTTGGGTTCTGAGCACCAGATAATGCTTTTTCCGTAACGTTTAAAAAAAAAATCTGACATAGTGGTTGCATTAAGGAGAAGTCTATCTTTAATTACTGTATGTGAATAACACTAGTATCGTTTATCAATGTTTATTATGAGTATTTCTGCAAAATCACCGGATGTTTTGGAATCAAAACATTACTGCACGTAAGGCGCCAATGTAAACTGAGATTTTTGGATATAAATATGCACATTGTCAAACAAAACATACATCTATGTGTAACATGATGTCCTATGAGTGTCATCTGATGAGGATCATCAAAGGTTAGTGATTCATTTTATCTATATTTCTGCTTTTTGTGACTCCTACCTTTGGCTGGAAAAATGGCTGTGTGTTTTTTCGACTTGGCGGTGATCTAACATAATCATATGTTGTGCTTTAGCTGTAAAGCACGTTTTAAATCGGACACGATGGGTAGATTAACAAGATGTTTATCGTTCATTTGCTGTATTAGACTTGTTAATGTGTGAAAGTGACATATTTAAAAAAAATATTTTGCGCACTGCCTTTTCAACGGAATTTTTGAATTTCGCTCGCTGCCTTTTCAGCGGAGTTCCGCTAGAGGAACCCCTGCACTAGAAAGGTTAGGTTTACAACAACAAAAAAGACACAAGGAAGCAAGCATCTCAAAACACACACGGACACACACACAAGCACATGCATGCAGGCACACATAAACAGACACATACATACAGTGCATTCGGAAAGTGTTCAGACCCCTTGACTTTTTCCACATTTTGTTACGTTACAGCCTTATTATAAAATGGATTCAATCATTTTTTTCCCTCATCAATCTACACACAACACCCCACAATGACAAAGTAAAAACGTTTTTTTAGACATTTTTGCAACATCACATTTACATATGTATTCAGACCCATTAATCAGTACTTTGTTGAAGCACCTTTGGCACTTGATTCTTCTTGGGTATGACGCTAGAAGCTTGGCACACCTGTATTTGGGGAGTTTCTCACGTTTTTCTCTGCAGATCCTCTCAAGGTACGTCAGGTTTGATGGGGACCATAGCTGCACAGCTATTTCCAGGTCTCTCCAGAGATGTTAGATCAGATTCAAGCATAGGCTCTGGCTGGGTGGCTCAAGAGCATTCAGAGACTTGTCCTGAAGCCACTCCTGTGTTGTCTTGGCTGTCTGCTTAGGGTCGTTGTCCTGCTGGAAGGTGACTCTTCTGATGTTCTGAGCACTCTGGATCAGGTTTTCATCAAGGATCTCTCCATACATTGCTCCGTTCATCTTTCCCTCATTCTTGAATGGTCTTCCAGTCCCTGCCACTGAAAAACATCCCCACAGCATGATGCTGCCACCACCATGCTTCGCCGTAGGGATGGTGCCAGGTTTCCTCCAGATGTTTGGCAACCAGGCCAAAGAGTTCCATCTTGGTTTCATCAGACCAAAGACTCTTGTTTCTCATGGTCTGAAAGTCCTTTAAGTGCCTTTTGGCAAATTCCAAGCGGGCTGTCATGTGCCTTTTACTGAGGAGTGGCTTCCGTGTGGCCACTCTACCATAAAGACCTGATTGTTGGAGTGCTGCAGAGAAGGTTTTCCTTTTGGAAGTTTCTCCCATCTCCACAGAGGAACTCTGCGGCTCTGTCAGAGTGACCATCAAGGCCCTTCTCCCCCGATTGCTCAGTTTGGCTGGGCTGCCAGCTCCAAATTTCTTCCATTTAAGGATGATGGAGGCCACTATGTTCTTGGTGACCTTCAATGCTTCAGACATTTTTTGGTACCCTTCCCCAGATCTGTGCCTCGACACAATCCTGTCTTGGAGTTCTACGGACAATTCCTTCAACCTCATGGCTTGGTTTTTGCTCTGACATGCAGTCAACTGTGGGACCTTATATAGACCGGTGTAAAGTACTTAAGTAAAAATACTTGAAAGTATTAAGTAATTTTGGGGGATATTTGTACTATACTTTACTATTTATATTTTTGACTACTTTTACTTTTACTTCACTACATTCCTAAAGAAAATGTTACTTTTTACTCCATACATTGTCCCTGGCACCCAGAAGTACTCATTACATTTTTTTATACTTAGCAAGACAATAAAATAGTCTAATTTACACACTTAACAAGAGAACATCCCTGGTTATACCTACTACCTCTGATCTGACTCACCAAACGCATGCTTCGTTTATAAATGACGTCTGAGTGTTGTAGTGTGCCCCTGGCTATCCTTAATATGTAAAACAAGAACATGGTGCCATCTGACTTGCGGATTTTGAAATTATTTATACTTTTACTTTTACTTTTGATACTTAAGTATATTTAAAACCAAATACCTTTAGACTTTTACTCAAGTAGGATTTTACTGGGTGACTTTCACTTTTACTTGAGTCATTTTCTATGAAGGTATCTTTACTTTTACTCAAGTATGACAATTGGGTACGTTTTCCACCACTGCAGGTGTGTGCCTTTCCAAATCATGTCCAATTAATTGAATTTATCACAGGTGAAGACCAATCAAGTTGTAGAAACATCTCAAGGATGATCAATGGAAACAGGATGCACCTGAGCTCAATTTCGAGTCTCGTCTCATTTTTATTTATCAATAATTTATCAACACCTGTTTTCGCTTTCTCATTATGGGTGATGTGTGTAGATTGATGAGGAAAAATAATGATGTAATCAATTTCAAAAATAAGGCTGTTGCGTAGCGAAATGTGGAAAAAGGGAAAGGGGTCGGAATACTTTCCCAATGCAATGTCTACACACATGGACGCACACACACACTGGCATGCACACACACACTGGCATGCACACACACACGTACAAACACGCACACACACTCCGCCTGGAGGATTTTAATTTGAGATGCATACTCGTGTCTGAGTTAATAATATTAAAAGTCATATCATGAATCAGCAGACAGAGGAGACACCTCAGCTGGGTGACAGAGAGCGCGAGAGAGAGAGACGGATGGAAGGAGGGATGGA
>NC_056459.1:16305512-16318012 GCF_018296145.1 Oncorhynchus tshawytscha
GTAGAGGTATTAGGCAGGGATGTTCTTTGTCAGGAATGTTATATGCCATTGCTATAGAGCCACTACTAAATAGCATTAGAAGTCGCATTGCAGGGGTGTACTTTTCAGAGGATATTCCTCCTATTCGTCTCTCAGCCTATGCTGATGATGTAGTTGTGTTAGTGAAAAATCAAGCGGAGGTGGATAGCTTGAGTCTAATGGTTGATCGTTTTAGGGGAATATCCTCTGCAAAGGTAAATTGGGAAAAGAGTTGTGCTTTACAGATTGGAGAATGGTCTGGAGGGATCATGGCTTTGCCAGGGGGGCTAGAATGGTGTAAGGGAGGTTTTAAGTATCTTGGAGTGTACCTAGGAGATGAGGGGACTATGGAAAAAAATTGGAGTGGGGTGGTTGAAATGGTGGAAGGGAGGATGAGGAGATGACGTTGGTTACTATCTCGTATGTCATATAGGGGGCGTACTATTATAGTTAACAATGTGATTGCCTCTGCACTGTGGCATCGGTTGTCAGTTTTAGAACCACCATCTGGCCTTCTGGCTAAGATACAGGCAATTATTGTGGATTTCTTTTGGGATAAATATCACTGGGTTCCACAAAGTGTTTTGTATTTGTTCAAAAGAGGAGGGGGGACAAGGTCTTGTACATCTTGCTAGTAGGGCTGCTGCTTTCCGGTTTCAGTTTATTCAAAGGTTGCTTTATGGACCGGAAAATGTGGTGTGGAGAGGGGTGGCAGGTCTTGTATTACAGCGGGTTGGAGGATTAGGTTTAAAGAAGGCTTTATTTCTGGTTGATAGTAGCCAGATTTCTAGGGAGGGAGTACCTCCGTTTTACAGAGGCCTTCTCAGAGTGTGGAGCATAATGAAGGTGTCCAGACAAACTTCAGCGGAGTCAGTGCATTGGCTGTTGGAGGAACCTCTGGTGTATGGGGCAAGACTGGATTGTACAACTGCAGCTGTTCCACATTTCTCCAAGATTCTGGTGAAGGGGAAAATCATCACCTTAAAACAGTTAATGGCCGTGGCTGGGCCCGCCTTAATGGATGGAAGACGGGTGGCAGAACATTTGGGGATGAGGTCGGAAAGGATTGTCGGACAAATGCTTGGGAGCTGCAGGAAGGCTCTGTCAGCGGAAGAATGGGGTATGCTTAGTAGCCACAAGAAGAAGGTACAAGATGAAGACGTCTCATTTCCAAGACTAGGGATTACACCAAATATCCCAGAGTCAGAAAGAAAGGCGTTATTGATGGATATGAGAGGGTTGGAGGAGGTGGGTTTGGATGAGGTGAATGGGAAGGACTTGTATAGGGGGTGTGTCAAGGTGTTGAATAAAGATAAATTGAAAAATAGAAAAAACACTCCATGGAGGGTAAAATTGGGCATTGATGACAAGGTAAAGCCAGCATGGAGAGCACTGTACAAGCCACCGTTACAAAAGGGTACTGGTGATATGCAATGGAGGGTTTTACATGGCATCATTGCAGTTAATGCTTTTGTATCTGTTATTAACTCAGATGTTAGAGATGGATGTCCTTTTTGTAATATAAGAGAAACCATTTTTCACTGTTTTATGGAGTGTGAGCGGATAAAACCTCTATTGGAAATGCTGGAATCTTTGTTTAAAGCTGTAGGGGAGTTTTTCAATAACACTGTTTTTATTTTGGGGTTTCAATATAGTAAACAACAGAAAAGAAAATGTCAAATGTTAAATTTTATTTTGGGACAAGCTAAGATGTAAATTTTTCTGAGTAGGAAACAAGACAGAAACGGGATATGGGCAGGATGTAAGATGTGTTTTTAAAGGATTAGTGAAAGCAAGAATAAAAGTAGATTTTGAGTTCTTTTCAGCTGTAAAAGATCTCCTATTATTTGAGGAGAAGTGGGCCTACGAAGGAGCGCTTTGTTTTGTAGAGGAGGGGAAATTATTTTTTGCTGATGAAATAAGTTGAATGTATATGTTGTGTATTTATTTTTGTTTAGGAATTACAAAATTGATGTTAACACTTGAGTAAAAAATAAAAGTTTTATAAAAACTCACTCTCTCTCTCTCTCGCTCTGTCTCTCTCTCTCTCTGTCTCTCTCTCTCTTGTCTCTCTCTCTCTCTCTCTGTCTCTCTCTCTCTCTCTCTCTCTCTCTCTCTGTGTATCCTATTAACATTATGTTAGAGCATCCTTCACAGAATTCTGAGTTCCGTTGGCTTCATATTTGATGAAATGTAGGATTATGTTTTGTGTCGTAGAATATACCATGTGTATACTGTGTATGCCTGTTCTACTATGTCGTTGCATTTGCATTCCACTCCACAAATTTGCATTCCACTCAACAAACTATAGTTTTGGCAAGTCGGTTAGGACATCTACTTTGTGCATGACACAAGTAATTTTTACAACAATTGTTTACAGACAGATTATTTCACTTATAATTCATTGCGTTCATTGCGTAGCGTTCTGTCTCCTCGAGATGAACCTACTTTGGTGCGAAAAGTGCAAATCAATCCCAGAACAACAGCAAAGGACCTTGTGAAGATGCTGGAGGAAACGGGTACAAAAGTATCTATATCCACAGTAAAACGAGTCCTATATCAACATAACCTGAAAGGCCGCTCAGCAAGGAAGAAGCCACTGCTCCAAAACCTCCATAAAAAAGCCAGACTACGGTTTGCAATTGCACATGGGGACAAAGATTTTGAGAAATGTCCTCTGGTCTGATTAAACAAAAATCAACTGTTTGGCCATAATGACCATTGTTATGTTTGGAGGAATAATAGGGAGGCTTGCAAGCTGAAGAACACCATGCCAACCATGAAGCACTTCACAAAATGGATGGCATCCTGAGGCAGGAAAATTATGTGGATATATTGAAGCAACATCTCAAGACATCAGTCAGGAAGTTAAAGCTTGGTCGAAAATGGGTCTTCCAAATGGACAATGACCCCAAGCATACTTCCAAAGTTGTGGCAAAATGGCTTAAGGACAATAAAGTCAAGGTATTTGAGAGGCCATCACTATCTGTGGGCAGAAAAGCGTGTGTGAGCAAGGAGGCCTACAAACCCGACTCAGTTACACCAGCTGTGTAAGGAGGAATGGGTCAATATTCACCCAACTTATTGTGGGAAGCTTGTGGAAGGCTACCCGAAACGTTTGACCCAAGTTAAACCATTTAAAGGCATTGCTACCAAATACTAATTGAGTGTATGTAAACTTCTGACCCACTGGGAAAGTGATGAAAGAAATTAAATCTGAAATAAATCATTCTCTCTACTATTATTCTGACATTTCACATTCTTAAAATAAAGTGGTGATCCTAACTGACCTAAGACAGGGAATTTTTACTTGGATGAAATGTCAGGAATTGTGAAAACTGAGTTTAAATGTATTTGGCTAAGGTGTATGTAAACGTCCGACTTCAACTGTATAGTTGTGTATACATCTGTGTATTTGATGTTCGATTTGAGCAGAGTTCTTATCAAGAGGTAAATACAGTTGCCACAGATGCCATTAACATCATGACGACCATTGTTGTGACCACAAGGACCCATACAGGTCTCTTGTGATTGGCTACTGAGAGACAGTGATAACACTGTATGTTTGCTTGGCTGTGAACAGCATGACTTCCTCTGAGCAGTGCATTATGGGATGTTGGCATGGTCGTGGTGTGTAGTGTCGGTCCCCTGGGATAGAGATGATGGTGTCTCTCCAACATCAAAGCAGCTCGTTGTTTTATAACAGTGTGAACGTGGGCGGCCGGTGTGTGTTTGTGTGCGCCGTGGAGGTCAACTCAGATGGAAGCTGCTTCATATATGTGGGACAAATGCCTTCAGCTAGTGCTAGCATGGAGTGAATAATAATAATCTATTCATGATACTGTTCAAAGTTCTCTGTCTCTCATTCCCTCTCTCTCTCTCTCTCTCTCTCTCTCTCTCTGCCTGTCTCTCTCTCTCTCTCTCTCTCTGCCTGTCTCTCTCTCTCTCTCTCCCTCGCTCTCTCTCTCTTTCTCTCTCTCCTTTTCTCCCTCTCTCTCTCTCTCTCTCGCTCTCTCTCTCACACTCCCTCTCTCTCTCTTTCTCTCTCTCTTTCTCTCTCTCTGTCTCCCTCTCTTTCTCTCTCTTTCAATTCAATTCAATTATTTCTCTCTCTCACTCCCTTTCTCTCTCACTCTCTCTCTCTCTGTCACTCCCTCTCTCTCTCTCTCTTTCAATTCAATTCAATTAAATTATTTCTCTCTCTCTCTCTCGCTCTCTCTCTCTCTCTTTCTCTCTCTCCTTTTCTCCCACTCTCTCTCTCTCTCCCTCACACTCTCACACTCCCTTTTCTCTCTCTTACTCGCTCCCTCTCTCTTTCTCTCTCTCTCTCTCTCTCACTCTCACTCCCTCTCTCTCTCTTTCTCTCTCTCTCTTTCGATTCAATTCAATTCAATTATTTCTCTGTCACTCCCTCTCTCTCTCTTTCAATTCAATTCAATTATTTCTCTCTCTCTCCCTCGCTCTCTCTCTCTCTTTCTCTCTCTCCTTTTCTCTCCTTTTCTCTCATTTTCTCTCCTTTTCTCTCTCTCTCTCTCTCTCTCTCTCACACTCTCACACTCCCTTTTCTCTCTCTTACTCCCTCTCTCTTTCTCTCTCTCTCTCTCTCTCGCTCTCACTCCCTCTCTCTCTTTCTCTCTCTCTCTCTTTCGATTCAATTAAATTCAAATATTTCTCTCTCGCTCTCTCTCCCTCTCTCCCTCTCTCTCTAAATTATGTGCAAATAGTTAAGTACAAGTACAAAAGGGAAAATAAATACACATAAGTATATTGTATTTACAATGGTGTTTGGCCTTCACTAATTAGCGGGTCTCTGCTTAATTCTGCTCTGTAAGCATTATTTGGTGTTTTACGTTGCACACGGAGGATATTTTTGCAGAATTCTGCATGCAGTCTCAATTTGGTGTTTGTCCCATTTTGTGAATTCTTGGTTGATGAGCCAGACCTCACAACCATAAAGGGCAATGGGTTCTTTAAGTGATTCAAGTAGTTTTAGCCAGATCCTAATTGGTATGTTGCTTTTTATGTTCCTTTTGGTGGCATAGAAGACCCTTCTTGTCTTGTCTCTCAGATTGTTCACAGCTTTGTGGAATTTACCTGTGGCGCTGATGTTTAGGCCAAGGTATGTATATTTTTTGGTGTGCTCTAGGGCAACAGTGTCTAGATGGAATTTGTATTTGTGGTCCTGGAAATTGTTTTGGAACACCATTATTTTTGTCTTACTGAGATTTACTGTCAGGGCCAAGGTCTGACAGAATCTGTGCAGAAAATCTAGGTGCTGCTGTAGGCCCTCCTTGGTTGGGGACAGAAGCACCAGATCATCAGCAAACAGTAGACATTTGACATCAGATTCTAGTAGGGTGATGCCGAGTGCTACAGACAGTTCTAGTGCCCTCACCAATTTGTTGATATATTTGTTGAAGAGATTGGACCTTAAGCTGCATCCATGTCTCACCCACCGGCCCTGTGGAAAGAAATGTGTGTTTCCTTTGCCAATTTTAACCTCACTCTTGTTATTTGTGTCCACGGATTTTATAATGTTGTATGTTTTTCCCCTAACACCACTTTCCATCAATTTGTATCGCAGGTCCTCGTGCCAAGTCGAAAGCTTTTTGAAATCGACAAAGCATGAGAAGAATTTGCCTTTGTTTTGGTTTGTTTGTCAATTAGGGTGTGCAGGGTGAATATGTGGTCTGTCGTACGGTAATTTGGTAAAAAGCCAATTTGACATTTGTTCAGTACATTGTTTTCGCTGAGGAAATGTACGAGACTGCTGTTAATGATAATGCAGGATTTTCCCAAGGTTGCTGTTGACGCACATCCCACTGCAGTTATTGGGGTCAAATTTGTCTCCACTTTATGGATTGAGGTGATCAGTCCTTGGGGAATATGCCAGAACTGAGGAAGATGTTAAAGAGTTTAAGTATAGCCAATTGGAATTTGTGGTCTGTATAATTTCATTTAGGATACCATCAACCCCACAGGCCTTTTTGGGTTGGAGAGTTTGTATTTTGTCCTGTAGTTCATTCAATATAATTGCAGAATCCAGTGGGTTCTGGTAGTCTTTAATAGTTGATTCTAAGATTTGTATTTGATCACGTAAATGTTTTTGCTGTTTGTTCTTTGTTATTGAGACAAACAGATTGGAGAACTGGTTAATCCATACATCTCCATTTTGGATAGATAACTCTTTGTGTTGTTGTTTGTTGAGAGTTTTCAAATTTTCCCAGAAGTGGTTAGATTCTATGGATTCTTCAATTACATTGAGCTCATTTCTGACACTCTGTTCCTTCTTTTTCCATAGTGTATTTCTGTATTGTTTTAGTGAGTCACTATAGTGAAGGCGTAGCCTCAGGTTTTCTGGGTCTCTGTTTTTGTTTGGATAGGTTTCTCCATTTCTTTCTTAGATTTTTGCATTGTTCATCAAACCACTTGTCATTGTTGTTAATTTTCATAGGTTGTCTGTGTCACGCCCTGCACATAGAGAGGCCTTTTATTCTCTATTTTGGTTAGGCCAGGGTGTGACTAGGGTGGGCGTTCTATGTTCTTTTTTCTATGTTTTTGTATTTCTTTGTTTTTGGCCGGGTATGGTTCTCAATCAGGGACAGCTGTCTGTCGTTGTCTCTGACTGAGAACCATACTTAGGCAGCGTGTTTTCCCACTATGGGTTGTGGGTAGTTGTTTTCTGTGTCTGTTTTTCACCATACAGAACTGTTTCGATTTTCATTGTGGCACTGTGGTTATTTTGTATTTCAGTGTTCAGTTATATTTCATTAAAATGGACACTTACCACGCTGCGTTTTGGTCCGATCTTTCCTACTCCCCATCAGATGAAGAAGATCGTTACAGTCTGCTTGAAATGTTTAGGTATGCTAGGGAAGCTGAGAAGTCAAATATACTGTTTAGGTTTTCTACTGCCAAGTTTACACCTTCACTATTACAGTTTAACATTTTGTCCAGGAAATTGTCTAGAAGGAAGGAAATTTGTTGTCTAATTGTTTTTTGGTAGATTTCCACACTACTTTCCTTTCTTAATATTATTTAGTTCCTTTGGCTTTGATGCCTCATGATTGAGCAAAGCTCTGTTCAAGTAGAGTGGGATTTTGCTGTGATCTGATAGGGGTGTCAGTGGGTTGACTGTGAACGCTCTAAGAGACACTGGGTTGAGATCAGTGATAAAGTAGTCTACAGTACTACTGCCAAGAGATGAGCTATAGCTGTACCTACCATTGGAGTCCCCTCGAAGCCTACCACTGACTATGTACATACCCAGTGTCCCGACAGAGCTGCAGGAGTTGTGACCCGTTTTTGTTGGTTATGTTTTCGTAGTTGTGACATATGGGGGAAGGAATGCTGTCACCTCCAGGTAGGTGTTTGTCCCCCTGTGTTCTGAGGGTGTCAGGTTCTTGTCCATTTCTGGCATTTAGGTTTCTACAGACTAGTACATGTCCTTGGGCCTGGAAATTGTTGATCTCCCCTTCTAGGATGGAGAAGCTGTCATCGTTAATGTATGGGATTCTATTGGGGGGATATAGGTAGTAGACATGAGGACATTTTTCTCTGTTGAGATCATTTCCTTATTCATTTCTAGCCAGATGTCAAATGTTCCTGTTTTGACTCATTTAATAGAGTGGATTATGTCTGCTCTATACCAAATTAGCATTACCCCTGAGTCTCTTCCCTGTTTCACACCTGGTAGTTTGGTGGATGGGACTACCAGCTCTTTGTACCCTAGAGGGCAACCAGTGTGTCTGACTCCTTTATACCATGTTTCTTGTAGGATGACAATGTCTGTATTTCCTGCTCTTTAGGCCAAAGGTAGATGACCTCTGTCCTTGTATATTCCAGGATGAGATAGTACTCTCTCACTTGCTCGCTCTCTCTCTCTCTCCCTCTCTCACCCCCTCTTGTTCTCTCTACTTTTGAAGTAAGTGAGCGTCTGTTGTTTTTTCTTTGCAACAATTCTAACTTCCGTTGGTTTCAATGAAAACCACAGCAACCCCACACTGGAGAAAGTCCCAAGTGTTTCAATCATCTAGGCCGCTCCGCATTGCTCTTTCTTTTTGATCAGCGGCTGAGCTGTGTGTGTGTGTGTTTCCGTGAGTGTGTGCGTGTGTATATATGTGTGTGTGTCAGTAAGATGTGGTGGAAAGTGGATCATTGGATCCCTGAGGATCTCCATTTATGCCACCAGCCAAGAAGAAGGAACTTAATTAAGACTTTGTTAAAATGCCCAAATTTCCTCTTTTATCCACCCCCTCCCTCTCTTCCCTCTCTCGGTCTATCCCTCCCTCCATCCCTCAATCCAACACACCCTCCCTGCCTCTCACATCCACCTCCTCCGTCTCTTCCCAGCCCACACCATCCCTCCCTGACTCCCTACCCTGCTCTTTCCCCATCCCCATCATCCTAGTCTGAGCTCTGATCTAGCAATAGATTAAACATCTCATTCCCCAGTACACCATGTGATGGAAGACTATGCCACCACACACACACACACACACACACTCACACACACATCACCACCACCGCTAGCTACTGACTGATAATCTTAAAGACTAATTAGTGTTTGTTACTAACCAGAAAGGCAGAGTGTCTACATGATGGAGACAGATTAGTATGTCTTGTTGAATTCTGGGTAAACCTTGAACATTGCTATACTAGAGACTTCATAGATCAGAAGTATGGTATCTGAGGGATGATAGAGAATGGTTTTTACATCAGAAGTTAATGGTTATCTGTAGGAGTCAGATGGCTTTGGAATGTGTAGGGGAGATGGGTGGAGATCTTAGAACATAACAATGTCACTAAGGGAGAGAGGGTGATGTATAACATTTACATTATACAGAATATGTTATTGTTAGCCATCAGGGATCCTCTGGGAGGAGAAGAGACACGGTCTGGTATCAATAACCATGACAGCCTTGAGTTGGGGTGGAGTGAGCACTTTGGGGTCGAGGTCAGGTAAGATGAAGTGAGGAAGAACAGATGTAACTAAGGTTCTGTCAGCAACATAGATGCATTGGCTGTTCAGATATGGAGGAGGAGACTCAGCCTAGGAGGAAGGGTTAAATATCAGGGCTTGTGTGAAATGTGATGTCTGAATACAGCTGTGTTGACCCTTTGGGAAGAATTCAACTTGGTTAAGCTTCTCTACTGTCTGTGAGTTACTTACTCTGAAAAATAAGAACCTAACAGTTGGCGTTGTTGGCAGGATTCACCACGTTTTTTAATCAAACCAAAGAGTCCAGATCAATGGAACAAGAACCAGCACAACAAATAAGGTAGGCAAGTTCCTACACCTGTTACCACTTAGTTTGACATTTTGGGGAGATGAGAATCACAGACCGAATAAGTATAGAATACTCAGGAAGCCTGAGTTTATTCAAACAGCCCATTGTGTTATGACCGGTCATAGATTTATGGTATAGGGTAAATCCCGGAAGGTAAGCCAGAACAGGTTGGTACCTGTTTTGAGGATAAGTCCTAGGAGGTAAATCCCAAGTGGGTTAGTTCCTGTGACTACTATAAGAATAGGGTGAGCCTGAGCAGTTTAGAATCTGCAAAAGGTAAGTCCTAGGGGGTAAATCCCGGGCAGGGTTGGTTGCCTGCATAATCTATAACGGGGTAAGAGCCCAGGCAAAGTGGCCGTGAGGCAGCGAGATGTGTGAGTGTGTATGAATGTTTGGACAATATTAGTCTGTATCAGTAGCAAGAAAGAGAAAAGTTGGTTCAAGCCTGTTGGGATAGATTATGTGAATCGATAAACAATAGTATAAACCAGCACTAAAAGGGTACAAAAGTGTCCAAATTATTAATAGGCTAGACTGTTATTACTTAGCGCCGTTTGGGGGGGTGACGCCGAATCAATAACACTGAAATGGCTTCTAGAGACCAGGATACTCCCGGGGAGGGAGGAGTAGAAAAGGAAAATGTTACCATAGCCTTAGAGTCACTAAAAAAAGCATATGATCAAAACCAAGAACCAAATAAATGGTGGGGAAAATTTGCTAAATTGGACAAAATTCGTACACATTTTCAGGTAGATGGTAAGTTTAAAACCAGTGAAGAGTGTATGGATGCAACCATGATGTGGAACACTGAGATCAGAGAACGGTCCTAACCACAATACGCAGGCATCCTAATCACAGCATTTTATCAGCAGTGGATAAAACTAGAAAAAGAGAAATAAAGATCTGTGAGGTAAAATGGAGCAGGCAGTAGACAAGAATGAGGTAACAAATAAAAAACTAGGAATATCCGAACGGCATGCACATAGATTGGATGAATAGAAACAGGAATTGGCTAATGCCCTAGGAAAGAGTCAAAACCTAAATCAAGAGTTAGAGAAAGACCTTGAGGATAGGCAACCAAATTAAACAACTCAGTGTAACGGATGTGAAACAGCTAGCTTAGTTAGCGGTGGTGCGCGCTAAATAGCGTTTCAATTGGTGACGTCACTTGCTCTGAGACCTTGAAGTAGTAGTTCCCCTTGCTCTGCAAGGGCCGCGGCTTTTGTGGAGCGATGTGTAACGATGCTTTGAGGGTGACTGTTGTTGATGTGTGCAGAGGGTCCCTGGTTCGCGCCCGGGTATGGGCGAGGGGACGGTCTAAAGTTATACTGTTACATCAGGGTTACGCTTCAACAGTATCAGAGTACGTGTGGAGGGGTATATGCAATTGCAACTCCTCGACCATATGCCCCATGCTATAAGGGGAAACAGGTCACAACTGGTGGACCACCATTATACCCCTCTCTTAAAGAGGAAAAAGAGTGATATGTGTTGCGAGAGGCAGGGTACAGGCACATTACGAATGTTCCCGGACTGGATAGTTGATCAGTATAATCCAATTAATCATAGAGAGGTGCGACCGGTACAAACACACGCAACCCCGGTTACCTATTATCCGGGACAAATAGTACCAGGGGAGGACAACCCTATTCCAGATGACGCGCAGCCTCAAGTATGGATACAAATACAGCATCACCATCAACCATTGAGCGTGAGTGAAATGCGTGGTATTATGAAGAGGCACCAGATCCAGTAAGAGAGGGACAGGAATTGATCGGATTCTTGAGGAGACAAGGTAGAATTTAAGGGTTCCATGCTGGTGATTACTATCATATTGCTCGCTTTTGCCAAGGGCCATGTTGCCAACTCTTGCACAGGGATATAGAACATCGGCTTGGTCCTCAGGACGAGAAGCGTGGGACCTAGCGACAGTAAATTATGAAATTGAAGGATTCTTAACTATGGTTGGGAATGTATTGTTTCGACCAGATGCTAGTAAAATTAGTTTAAAAATTAGGGTACGAAAGAGGGAGTATGCGATTATGTGGATTGATGGATGATGCATTGCATAATAACCTGACAATGGGGGATAGATATGATCAAAATGCAGGAATTTGTACGTCAGCTTTAAAGACAGGATTGAAACCTGTTATCAAAACGGCTATTGCAGGGGTGGTAGATCAGCATTAAACCAGCATTAAATAGCGCAAGCAGTGTTGAGAGTAGAATCTAATTCCATTTACTCCACGGCTGTACGAGTGGTTAATGCTGCCACAGTGAGTCACTAACAGTGGGTTCGATGGCCAAGGAAAAATGACAAAACAGAGAGGAAAGGGTAGCGACCCTGTGATAAGGCACAGGGGTTAGCTCCTGTTTTTAGGTGTGGGGCTATCGGGCATTGGAAAAATGAGTGGTACAGGAACCTGCTGCCTTAGGAGGAAATGCCGCTGTACAAGTGTTTGCATCTTTGTCAAAGGAGCAGCAGCAAACCCTCTTGAAAGCAGCTAGACAGGAACATTTTGCATAGCAGTACATGGACTCCGTTTGATCAGTAGTGGTTCATAGAGAAGATGTTTTTATGTGAAATGAGACGTAGGAGGTCACGTCTCACACAACGTTCTAATAGATATAGGCGCTCAAATATCACTGATTCCTTCCAATGAAAATGGACTAAATTGGCGACAAGGAAAAGTATCACGTTCAGCGGGGTACAGGGGCACAATCTAAGGCGATACAGCTATTACCTATGTCACTAAACCTAGGACCAGTGACAATACCAGGATCATTTCACATGGCTACGGGAATAGCACCGATTTTGGGGTTGGATAATCTTTGTGAGATGCTGGGAGAATGGGTTTTAAAAGGTAACAAGTAAAAATTGGCATTAAGAATGGCGAAAGCCGAGCAATTGTTGTTTCAGGACCCTCCATTATGGGCAAAAGACGCATTAGATTGTGGTCTAATCATAGGTTGTAAGCCTGTTGTGGTTGAGGGAGAACCGCGGCAACCAATGAAGCAATACCCTATTAAACCAGAGGCTGAGAAATCATTGGCGGACAACCTTCCAATATTACTTGAACGTGACATAGTGATCCGCGGACCAGCTCGACGCAGCAGCCCTTTATACCCAGTGAAAAAGGGACGAAAATGGAGTATTACTGTGGATTTTCGCGGCATAAACAAACATGCAGT